>NC_081345.1:58910766-58942470 GCF_029784015.1 Lycium ferocissimum | reverse complement strand
CTTTGGGCTATTTTAAAAAATTTTTTTAAAGTTTTAACAAAGCATATTTAACATAATTAAGAGAGGTTAAATGAGTGACTTTTGAGCCTTTTTAACCTAGCATATAAATGAGAGAAAAGACCAAAAAAAAAAAAAAAGGAGAAAAAAGATAATTTATCTTTCTTGGCCAAAGAGGTGTCGATCTATGCCTAACTTTATATTATCCCGCTTCGCGTGAACAACTACGGCATTAATATGTAAAGGATATAATTGATCCTATTATTAATTTTCTCAAGATAGAATATAGTAAATTTCTTATGTATATACATATAGTAATTAATTTTATATTAAATAAAATTTATAATATCTTTTTTTGTTTTCCATCCCGATTAATACCGGTATCGATGTTCGGTCAAAAATACATATTTACCCATTGTTGCCTCACATTTTTTAATACTTTTAATCGTTTTTGGTGCTATTATATTATTTTGTGCTTAATATTATATTCTTAATGTGTAGAAATAAAATGGTGTGAAGATGAAAGATTCGGAGAAAATTAAACAAAAAGTGGAGACAAAGAAAGAAATACAAGAGACAAGTGGTAGACAAGGAGGGGACAATCATTTTCCATTGTTAGGGTGTATTACACTTTGAAATAACAATTACAAGAATGAAGAAACATACAGCGAAACGTGAAAAGAAGAATGGAAAAGAACTTTTGGCTTGATTCTTGTGCACACGCGTATTTATGTAGCACCGAACTTCTTGTCTGCGAATATTTTACGATCGACGCGGGTGCGACGCGAACCGCTAAGTTTTTCTAGAATTTAAAATTGAATTTGGTTTAAAGCCCAAGCCTTTTGGTACCTTATAAATACATATTCTACGGGGTTTTTACATAACTTTGGATGGCTTGAAACCCTTAGTTCATAACTTTAGACTTAGAGAGCTTGGAGCCGCCGTGGAGGCCGTATTTACGGGGTTTTATCTTCCTGTTTCTCTGCAATAATTATTTAGACATTTTTATTCGGATGATTTGTTGTTTTCTTCCCATGTCTATGTGAGCTAAACTCTTTAGTTCTGAGGGTTTTGACACAAACATGAAAGTTGACGTTTGATCATCGTTCCTATCTATTAGATTTCCATCTTTGGGTTATTTATTTATTCTTGGTCTTAATTGTTTGGTTACTTGATCACTAATTGAACACTATACGTAGTGCGGGAATTGAACTTGAGAAGGAATTCACGTACGTAATAAGAATAAATAGACTTTGTTCGATTTAATCGTTTCGCTACGAGGATAGAGATATGCCCTTTAGCCTACTTAGTTGAATACGGAGAAATAAATGCGTTCTTGTTACCTCGACGACCAAAGAGATATAGACGTTATAGTAGCATCTACGGGCTTGTGAGTAGTTGAGAAGAATATCATAAAGTTACAATTAACCCGTCAACTGCCTTATAGGTAGAAACGATTTGAAAACTACATTTGGATTGTTGAGTGGTCATACCCTGATCTATCTCTTCTCCGATAAAATTTGCTCTTTCTTGTTGAAGTTCATTATTTGTTTTCTTTTATTTTAATTAGTTTACAAATATAATTTGGATTTTATTTCTTGTTTAGATAATTAGCATTAGTTTAATTTGATAAATATTTAATTATAAGTCTCTATGGGATCGATAGCTTGGACTTAAAAAATCTATATTACTTGTACGACGCGTATACTTGCGTGTGCGTTAGGGAGCAACAAAGTTTTTGGCGCCGTTACGGGGACTTAGAAATTAATTGTTTATCTAGATTAGACTTTTCTTTTTTGTCTATTCATTTTTTTTTTTTTTTTAATAATGCGGTATTCTTCTTGACATGGCATCTTTGAACGAAAATTTATCGAATGTTGAGTATTCATGTTTTAATGATTTTTGTGCACTTTGTGGAGGACCCCACTTATGGGAAAATTGTTCTAAAGTTTGGCGCATACGGGATGTGATGTGTGACCCTTCTAGAGATTCTATGAGGCTGGAACTTTTGTAACCGGTGTGGTGGTCGATTGGAAAAGTGTCTAAGTGTTGTTCTAGTCTCTCAAGTGATTTTTACAAAGTGGATGTTGTGAGTGATACTTGGCTATTGGTTCGAGCTCACCGATTAGATGTATGGGGGGATTATCTTGATGAAATTACAAGTGACATGACATACTTCATGGAAGAAAGAACAAAGCTCGGACAAGAGATAGACCACTTTAGCTCGAGACATCTATGACTTGCAAGCTCAAATAAATAAAAAGGTTGAGGCGTCTGATGCCCGACCACCAATTGTTGTGGATACTGGCCAACTTGTGGAGCAAATAGAGGAATTCCAACCATTCGATCAGATCCTTGTTGATGATGCCTATGTTGAGGAAGTGTACAAAAGTGAGGATGTCAGAAATAATGCAGTTTTAGAGTTGGGGCGTGTTGGTCTTCATTCTAAACATTTTTTTACATTATGTTTGGTCGGCTACATGAAAATTCGACTCTCACGCGGTGAAGATGTGTATAGATGAGGAACAAGAGCCTTACATCACGAAATTTGCCACGCAAAGAGATAAAATGACATTCCTCACTTAAGGGCCAAGAAGTGCAAGATGCGACACCTATTGCTTGGTTCTTTTATTTTTCTGCCCGCCACTAGGAGCGGAGCGAAAAGGTGATGCAAAATTAGGGGCGCAATTCATATCCTCAAAGTGGAGGGAAAAGTGGTGAAGTTGATTCCGTCGTGCCACGACGTTAACTAGCGCTTATTGGGAGGCAACTTGAATATGTGTAATAATTATAGATTTTTATTTTTATAGTGTCACGTTTTTTTGTTTTGTTTTGTTTTGTTTTGCGAGATTAGGGGAAATACGAGTACCCAAGTTGAAATTTGAGGAGCATGTTTGAGCTTAAGTGTGGGGTCGTGCGCAGGCCCTTAATGATGAGCATGTTGCTAGCTAGGCCTGAGGGCCCCGGAGTATTTCTTGCTTTACTAGTTTTTAATTTTTCCATCTATATGCAACGAGGGGCATTGCATGATTTTAAGTGTGGGGTGGGAAATACGTCACACAGGAAAGTGAGGATGATGATTTAATATGCCTTAGAATTTTTTTTTATTATTATTATTATTATTATTAGTTTTGAGTCTTAGTGTCGGAAAAAAAAAAAAAAAAGGAAAAATTCGAAAAAGATTTTTATTTTCTTTGATTTTCTTTAGTAACTTCTTAAGTCTCTCATTAGTGGCACTCATCATCCACCCCTTGGGTTTTCTTATGGCCTCGGTTCTTTCGAGGGGGGGGCCTTTGAACGGGTAATATTTTTTTTTTAGGATTAGTTTTTTTTTGGAGTAGTAAAAGAGAGAGAAGAAAGACCTTGTGACTTGTTTGATACTAGCATATTTAGGCCTAAGTTTGAGTAATACTTTCTGTGATGCTTGAGTAATGAAAAAAAAAAAAAGATAGCAGACTTTCGACACCTAACTCATGGTTCGACTCACGTATATAGCTTATTCTTATTTTGTAGTTCGTCATAACCCTATCGTCATGCAGAATAGAATTGATCCATCTTGATTGAGACTTGTGCCATGTGAGGTGAAGATTTCGTGCATATATTCCATGTTTTGCATCTTAGTCTAGAACTTGCCTGCATGTTATTGAAGCGAAATAAAAAGTGTTGCTTTGTTTGGAAGATGATTATAGGCTTTTTTGATATGTCTTGTGAATTTTAGCCTTTTCGAATATTATACCACTAGTTAGCCCTTTGAGCTTTTGTAGTCTTTCGTTTGTTAGCCATATTTTGCCTTGACCCTTTTGTTTGAATCCTAGTTTTTTCTCTCTTGAGCAACATAGCTTAGACTTTGTTATAATTGTGAAATACGAAGAAAAAGGATGGTCAAGTGAAAAAATGGTGACCAATGATAGATGCAAAGTGATGAAAGGCCCTTTGAAAAAGAATGTGACATGAAAAAAAAAATTGTGAAAAAAAAATGATTGAAACGTTCTTGATATGATGAGAAATACTTGTGAAATAATTGATGAAGAGGGGGTGAAAAATAAAGTGAAAAGATGGAAATAATGGGTGATGAAATTTAAAAGTGCAAAGTGCTTAGGGAAGTGTAAGTCACTATTATATAGTTTTCCTACGTCCCCTAGCCACCATTACAACGTTAAAGTCTATTTGATTATTAGAGCACACTTAATTAGTAAAGATGTACATAATGGGCAAGCTTATGGTTCTTTGTGCATACATGTGAATTTCTTTGTGAGTGTAGAGTTGTGCTTTGATGCTAAGTTCTTAAATTACATTCGATTCTTTTATTTAGTGTGTGGACTATTTCTTCTTGTGAGTGCACTTGTTTCATGATAGATAGGTGATGTTATTAGATTTCTTTTGTGAGTAGGTGTGCGAGCTTAAATTTGATGAGTTAGGTCCATCTTTGAGGTTAGGAGGTTAGAAGTTTGTTGTTTACTTGAGTGACTTGTATACCTTGCATAATGATCGAAGTGTATATTTGATGTTGTTGTGAGTTGCTATAGGGCCTAATTGTTGGTATCAATCAAAGTGGTGGTGTTCCTAGGCTTGATTTATTGAGAGTGGTTTTAATGCTTACTCGAGGACGAGCAAGAGTTTAAGTGTGGGGTGGTGATGTTCGGCCAAAATGCATATATTTACCCATTGTTGCCTCACATTTTAATACTTTTAATCGTTTTTTGAGTACTATTATATTGTGTTGTGCTTAATATTATATTCTTAATGTGTAGGAATAAAATGGTGTGAAGATGAAGAGATTTGGAGGAAAATTAAACAAAAAAAGTGGAAGACAAAGAAAATACAAGAGACAAGTGGTAGACAAGGAGGGGACATAATCATTTTTCAATTGTTAAGGAGTGTATTACACTTTGAAATAACAATTACAAAGAATGAAGAAACATACCTGGCAGAACGTGAAAGAAGAATGGAAAAGAACTTTGGCTTCGGTTCTGCGTGGCTTTGCACGCTGCATGTGCACCCCCGCGAGACTTTACTGCCTCTACGAATATTTTACGATCGACGCGAGTGCAACGCAACCGCTAAGTTTTTATTTCCCGAGTTGGATTTGGTTTTTAAAAGCCCAAGCCTTTTGGTACCTTATAAATACATATTCTACGGGGTTTTTACATAACTTTGGATAGCTTGAAACCTTAGTTCATAACTTTAGACTTAGAGAGAGCTTGGAGCCGCCGTGGAGGCCGTATTTACTGAGGTTTTTATCTTTTCTTCTCTGTAATAATTATTTAGACATTTTTATTCGGATGATTTGTTGTTTTTCTTCCATGTCTATGTGGAGCTAAACTCTTTAGTTTTAGGGTTTTGACACAAACATGAAAGTTGACGTTTGATCATCGTTCCTATCTATTAGATTTCCATCTTTGGGTTATTTATTTATTCTTGGTCTTAATTGTTTGGTTACTTGATCACTAATTGAACACTATCGTAGTGCGGGAATTGAACTTGAGAAAGGGAATTCACGTACGTAATAAGAATAAATAGAGTTTGTTCAATTTAATCGTTTCGCTGCGAGGATAGAGATATACCCTTTAGCCCTACTTAGTTGAATACGGAGAAATAAATGCGTTCTTGTTACCTCTGACGACCATAGAGATATAGGCGTTATAGTAGCATCTACAGGCTTGTGAGTAGTTCGAGAGAATATCATAAAGTTACAATTAACCCGTCAACTAGTAACCCATAGGTAGAACGATTTGAAAACTCAGCTGGATTGTTAGTGGTCATACCCATAGATCTATCTCTTCTCAGATAAAAATTTGCCCTTTCTTGTTCGAAGTTCATTATTTGTTTTCTTTTATTTTTAATTAGTTTACAAATATAATTTGGATTTTATTTCTTGTTTAGATAATTAGCATTAGTTTAATTTGATAAATAGTTAATTATAAGTCTGTGGGATCGATATACGGACTTAAAAATCCTATATTACTTGTACGGCCGTGTATACTTGCGTGTGCGTTAGGGAGCAAAAGTATCCGTATTGGAGTCCAACTATATCAAGTTGTTGCGTAGGGCCCCATTCGGTGGGGAAGCGGTCCCTACTAAGAATTTTTCATATCAAGGCTCAAACCCTAGACTCTGATCAAGGGAAGCGCATCCCCATCTGCTGCACCACATCCTTTGGTAGTATAATATCCTTTATTAAAAAGTAGACTTAGATGAACTGGATTTCCCTTAGCAAATTTTTTAAAACAGAGAAATGAAGATGTACACTTACATATAAGTTTTATAGACATTTGTTTATCTAAAAATTGTTTTTGACTTCAGATCTAATAGATCAAATTTAACATTTTATGTTAGTTTATTTTTTGACACTTACTTTTATATTTTTTTTTCTCTATTTTTTATTCTAAACTAATAATAACAACAACAAAAGAAGAATGAAAGGTAAAAATATAATTAAAGCGAAAAAAAGTATAATCGAAATTCACCGAATTAAATCGTAAGAATCTCGTATATATTTAGTCATATCCGTTTTATTTTTCTTTTTTTCTCTTTGTTTTTCATTTTCTTTCTTAGTTCCCTACCCGCTCATTTTTCATAAAAATGTCAAATTTAAATCTATGCCCAAGTGGAGGAGAGCGATTGTAAATTCAATATATAATTACAATTCTTTTATTGTATATACTCAGGAAAATACTTCTTAAATAAATAAACACTCAAAAATATTTGAGTTTTCATTATTCATTTATATCTCTCACACAAGAGCATGCTTGTTGGTTGTCACCTTGGATACTCTTGTTGTCTTGTACTTTTAGTTTATAACAATTTTGAGAATACAATTGTGTGGATTAGTTTTTTAACAAAAATTGAAAATTGAAAATTTTAATTTTTTTTTAATTTTATTTCAATTAGATATTTTTAGAAGATAAAATCATAAATAACCACTATTTTATTAAACCATCTCTTAAACCTAAAATATGATTAAAACGTATCATCTGTGACAGAACAATTAAATTATTTCATCAAAATATATGTACTACCAAATTAAATGGTCGATTGTGATTTTATTTTTTCAAAGAGCGACGAAGTATTTTGAAAAAAGAATAATAACTAAAAGTTAAGGGATATACCATAATGAATGAAATAAGCAGATTTTACAGCCTTCCATTTCTACTACCACCTTTAATTTGTCTTCCTTCTTCTATTATTTCTTCGTTAGTCAATTAATTCGTGTCTTCATATATATAGAGATTAATTAAGAAAATAAAAGTTAGGAAATCGAATATCTTAAAGATAAAATCTCTCTTCAGTATTCCTTTTGAACATAAAATTACTGCGAATCTACATAAAGACGAAAATAAGTATGGAATTGCATTTTTTACTTTTTGAGATTATAACATTACACGAAGGACCTCAAGAATTGTCTTGTCTCTTCCGTCTTTCAACTATATTTTACTCTTGCTTGAATTACCTAAGAACTCAAGGAAACTCCTTTAAGGTCTCATCTTATAAGCGGACAAAATGGGAAAAAATCGGGTACATAATATTAATTTCGATAAATGGTAGAAGAAAATCGAAGCATAGTTAATTGAATCATAGTTCTTAGACTTTTGCTAGAGTAAGGAAAGGAAAAAAATGCAGCAATAAAAAATTTGCAATAACACAAAAATTAAACAGAAAGATCTGTGATAAAGATCTGTGATAAAACAAATCAATCTAATTATATTAGAAACAAAACAACAATGTAAGGAAACAAATAATCCAGCAAAAAAATAATATTACTCCCTCAATTCGTTGGCAGAATTAAAAAACACAATATCACTCTATCATATGCAAGAAATTTAACTGGATGAACAAAATGCAATTCTTCTTTCCGACTTAAATAGTAGAAGAATTCTTATGCTCTATTGATTAAGAATTTATAAAGAAAACAGTTACAATGACTTTATTAGAGAGAGCTAAAGAAAACAAACGGATAGAGAGGTGGAGTAAAAGGTATATTAAAATAATTAAGAGGTGTAATTAAGAGAATTAAGAGAGTGGCTTTTGAATTATTTAGTAGTAGCATATTGATTTTAAAATGAAAGAAAATCCAAAAAAAAAAAGGAGAAACAAGATAAATAGCATTAGTACCAGAGCCACACATCGCCTACATCAATACATCTTTTATATTATACATAGACTAGTATACTTGTCCGCACTTCGCGCGGTCAAAAAGATCTTATTAAATTTATGAAACAATTTGTTATTAATAGCCAAAATTTAAAATATTTTACAGACTAATTGATTTACAAAATAGATTATATTTCAAGTTTCAACTAATTTTATTCTTAACAGTTATCTTTATATTTTTCTGTATTTTTTTCTCAGCAAAAAATACTTCAGCAGTAGATTTTTTTTTCCCGTAGTAGGAGATTAGATATACTATCAGAAAGAAAAATCGATCCCTTAAATTAAGACCATCTAAATATTATCTACATTATTTTTGTGTTGAAATAACAAGATTTTTCTACGTAAAGTATTTACATAAATTCCACGAGTTAATTTACTTTAAAGTATTAATTTATATCAAAGAAATGACAACTTTTTACTATATAAGCACAAAAATCATACGTAACAAAAATAAAGAAATACGTGATCTTTTTTGTTGTTAAGTAAAATAAAGGTATATGCATTAAAAGGGATTTAAATAAGAAAAATAGTTATGTAAAACGAAATAGTACTAATATGCTAATAAATAATTAAGCATAAAAGTAGTAGATTTAAATAAGAAAAATAAAAATAAAGATAAAAGGGAAATAAGCACATCAAGCGTTTGTTAATTAGAGCCTGTTTGGATGGGCTTAAAAAAAAGCGAAACTTTATAAGTTTTTTTTCTAAAAAACAGCTTATAAGTCAAAAAAAAAAAAAAAAAAATTGGGGTAGCCCAACTTATTTTTTTTTGGCGTATAAGCTGTTTTCAGTTTATAAGCTGCTTTAGATAAACTAAGCCAAACGGACCCAATTATTTTTTTTGGCTTATTTTAAGCATAAAATGGCTTATAAGTGCGTACCAAACACTCAAAAAAAGTAAAATTTTTATAAAATGTTTTTAGCAACTTATAAGCCAATCCAAACGGGCTCTTAGTCTCGAACATCTCCGTAAGCGCATCAACCTGAAACAAAAGCAAAGAAGATGAAATTTTTAAAAAATTATAATCTCGTAAGAAATTCTTTTTTTTTCTTTTCCTCCAAAAAATGAAATAAAATTCCTCCATGTTTTTTGTCTTTTGCAGAAGGATGGGATAAAGAGTAAAGAGTAGGCTAAAACAATCAGAAAAATTAAAGATTAAGACTACTCTCTTTCATGAAAAGAATGTGCTTAGGGCATCATTTCACCAACAATTTGACAATATTCAAATACTCGGATACATATGTTTCTATGTAATTGTTCTAAACAATAGTCCATCTGAATGTTGTTTTTCACGTCAAGAGTTTCACAAGTTTTCATAATTTTTTTATTTTTTTTTTGTAAATTTAAAGAAAACTCATGGGCATGTTTAGTCAAAAGTGTATTAAATCAGAATGAAGTATATGATCGTGTCTATCTCTTGTCTAGAATTTGCATTGTCAAATGTATAGTAGTACCCAACGCACTGGAATGATCTAGCAATAGGGGCCTAGGAGCGCCTACTACTACACTACACAACACTTGGCTGTGCATATCAGTGTCTGGCAGAGCTAAAACAAATGAAGAACAAAAACACATCATTGTGGTTCGCAGCACAAAAAACAAAGGTATAAAAATAACATAATATATTTACAGAAAAGGTTACTTTACCAGAATTGACATCGAAATTGAGTTCTTAAATTATTATTTTTTTTGCTCAACTGCTAACACACTCTAAAAGCAAGTTATGTCTACTGAAAACCACTCTGCAGGTTCATAAAGCAAATAATATTTAATCTGTTAGTAAAGACAAATGAAATTAGCTGAAAAGGAAGAGAATAAACCAAAATCCATAGGTAGAACAAAAATAATTAGAAGATTACTCAATTATACTGCATATGACATACCATAATGTAGTTATCATCTTGACATCCATTGTAATATGTATACCATGTACTACCACACCAGGGCACTAAAAACAACAGGAAAAGACATCAACTATTAGAAAATCATTCGTTCTTACCTGATATAAATAACATAAAAGTTTTGGGATAGTTAAAAGTTAAGCTTGATTATGTAAAGACTCTATTCTACAACCCAAAAGGCACGTATGAAACTTTTAATGACCCATTATTTTGATTAAATTGTTGCAACTTTAATGACCCTTTTAATTGCTAATTCAATTGTTGTAACCATCCGGCCATTTCATTAGTTGAATTGTAGCAACGTTACAATCTTTATGTTGGACATGAAAAGTATATATGGACATTATGCAAATATTATTAAGAGTAGAATTGAAGAGGTGTGAGTTATGAGTAGTTACACCTTGTAAAAACATTAAATACACAAAGAAGAAAATACTTAAAATATTATCTATTGCCATTTTATAATTAGAAGAAGGCCAAAAAAAGAAGGAAAAAAAAGATAAATAAGAATGGTGGCCATCGAGAGGTGTCACATCACCTTGTCCCTGCCTAGCTTTATATTATATATAGATTAGGGCAGAAGCGAATCTAGGATTTCATGAGGATGGGTTCACTATTGCTTTAAGATAAGATATAAAATTTTATAGTGACATCGACTTCTCGTTGTAGATTATCCCATTGAGTTTGTTTTTTTGTTTTTTTGCTTTTTGGGACTTGGTATAATTAAAAATAAAGGAAAGAAAAGTCATCTGATGCAATATAAAATAAAAACACGTTTTTTACTTGGTTAATAATATAAAAAGGAAGGTCAAAAGACAGCTTTAGAAAATAATAGCAAAAACGTGCAAGAGCTGGGGATTGAACCCGTGACTTTGAGGATATAAACATAGCCTCTATCCAGTGATCCACTCAGCCTATTTTGACCATGTATTCCTTTAGTTAATATTAGATATATTTTCAGAATTATACACATAATATATCGAGTTTAATCAAGTGATCATGTGTTCACGTAACCCAAAATTTATGCATAAATTCGCCCCTGGATTAGGGTATTTGATTTTAACGCTTACTTTTCCTACGGCATCATCATTTAAGGTATGATCATCCCAGTATGCCTAGATCCTCGAGGCGTAGCCACATGCTCATTCTTTGCCTGAATCTCTCCAGTAGCTGGATCAATTTCCTAAGCAAATGTGTTGTTCAACATCTCATTTTTAATGGCTTTGGTTTGATCTCCAGTGCTTGCCATATTCCTAAGTTTTCAGCTAATTTCACAAATTTAGAAGTGATTAGTGAAGTAATAAACGTGGCAAAGCAATACCACAATTATCTTTAGTCCTTCAGTGGGCGCCAAACTGTTTATCCTCAAAAGGTACAGTTGAATTTGTTTAAAGGATACATGGATTCATTTGTATTAATAATGATAATAATGAAAATGATAAAGAGTAATAAAAAATGAAATCAAATGAATAAAAGCCAATAATGTAATAAAATTAGCATGGATAGCCTGAGCTCGGAGGAATCTCTCAATGAGGATGTCTTCGGAACGGCTTCGAGCCTTGAAGAACAAGATGTGAACCGAAGCTAAAATAAGAGACAAAGTGTATATTTTGTTGATTGCGTAAAGTGTAAACTGTTAAGCTAGAATTGGATGCCCTCTAACACTGAGGTCAGGCTCCTTTTATAAGTATGAATTCAGGAGCCAAAGGTCGTGAACTGCTCCCTTATAATGCATATTAATGGACAATAAATGGTCTTTAATTCAAAAGGCATAACGCTTGGCTGCATATCCGGACTGGATATGTAAAGTTTGATTCTCATAACTGTTACGTATTAATTCATTCGGGCTCTTTGCTTCGGTTATGCGTAGAATACCTTTCTCCGGCCCATCGACTCAACTGCATCCATAGCCGAACTAACTTGCCACTTGTCAGCGCCAGATAAGCCTGTCAAGTGGGCCGAGCCGGCCCACCACCGGCCCGGCCCAAACCCACTAAGAGGTGTAAGGGGCTGGGCTGTTATATCCCGTATTTCGTACGTCGGGATAATCCGAGTCAACCTCGATAAGTTAAGGACAAGACTATTCCGGGATATGAAGTCGAGATTTTAACCACAATTGTGTTTTAAGACATAAGTGTATATGACTTTATTGGCATGGAAATATTAAGGAAACATTTGGGGTCAAATTCTATTTTTGGAAAGTATTTATTACATGAAAAAAAAAAAAAAAGAATTATAAGAGCATGTGGCCGGCCACTTAGGGTGTGGGCCAAGGCCACATGGACACTTATTATATGTAACAAAGATGAAAAATTAGTCATCTTATTCATCTTCTTCACCTAGAGAAAAATCAAGAAACTTTGAGAAAGGGAGAGAAGGCCATACGGCCAAGAACAAGAAAAATTGAGACCAAGAAATAGCCATCACAAAATTTGTTTCTTCTTGCAAAACTACTAATTGAAGGGTCCTCATTAACGTGGAAGTGTTGTTGGAAGCAATAAGCTATTCGTTTTCTTCATTCACCATCCTAGCTAAGTTGGAAAGTTGAAGAAGAAAGGTAAGGGTTAATCTTGTTTTTATGTGTTATGAATGGTTTATGTGTGTTGTAGTATGCCAAAATGGATGAAATTCATGAAAGAATACATGTGGGAGTGAAACCGTGTATGTGAGTGTTGTAGCCGTATGGTGTGTTATGTAGTAGGAGTGATGGATAAATTGTATTTAGCATGTTTATGTGTTGTTATGGTGTGTAGAAAATGAATGAAGATCATGAAATTTGCATGGGGTGTGTTGGCCGAATAGGGGGTGTTGTACATGGCAAGGAATGAATTAATGCTACTTAGTGTTTTAGTTGATGTTGTTGTTGGTTCTATAATAAAAATGAGAGTTTAATGATCTAAGTTGAAGTTGTAATGGATGTGGGACGTTTGGCACCTTAATGTGATTCTTATGTAATTTTTGTACTCATGGTAATGACATTGTTAACCTATAGATTGTTGATGTAGTTTATGAGTTTTGGAAGAAGGAAATATGTTAGTGTTGTTCTCGGGTTTGGGGAGGATTTCGGGTGAATTGGAGTAATGTTGGGATGGTTGGAAATATTGTGTGAAGTGTTTAAAGCATTCTTGAATATTATTTGAATGGGTTCGGATTAATAATTGAACATGTGAGCATGAATATTGGTTTGAATATAAGTGGTTAAGTTGAATAAAATGAATCTTGTTGAATTATGTAGTAAAGGGTTGCTAATGTTAGAAGACATTTGGAATTGACTATTGATGTTGCTAGTATGTTGTTGGTATGGTTGTTGATAAATTTGGCGAGTTGAATTCTCGGGGCGTTGCATTTACGGGGGAAATCAAAATTTCGTAGAATCAAGTGTTAGTTTGGAATTGAACTTTTAAATGCCTTTACCTAATGTTTGGCATTTAATGGCGTATTGTAGATCTTGAGAAGTCCGCGACGTAGTTTGGATTAGCTTGGAGAGCGAACGAGGTATGTAAAGCTCACCCTTTCTTTCTTTGGCATGTCTTAGACGTAAAGGAAATATCAACGAGCCTCGGGGTGATTCTATTCTTACGATCCGAGCGTATTTCCGACTTTTATTCACCTCTTGATATTAACATTCTTAACGTAGATATGTTATGATCCTTGTGTCCCTTTGCATGATTAAGTTTTAAGTGTTACATAAGGCATTTTGCTCTTAAAAGGATTCCGAAACTACGAACTGCCGTAACTTTCACAAAAAGGCTCGGATCGCCTCGATATGCTCGTAGGAGTTTCCGTAGCGTATGATGACTCTAACTTCCATGGATGGGCTCGGATTGGTTTGATACTTATCCGTGGGCCCCCGAGACGTTCCGTGGTATAGTTCTACCGGTTTGATTGCAAGAACATAATATGCTTACTATTCCGACCCCCGAGTTTGATTACTTATTTATTTACCGAGTCTAAAATCCCGTATTTTGGACCCTCGGGTAAGTCAAGGCAAGTGACACAAGTTGCGTATGGAAAATTGTAAAGTTGGAATATTAAGAAAGGCCAGGGGTAAAATGGTAAATTTGCATAATGACTCGTGGAAATACGGAGAAAGGCTAGGGGCAAATTTGGAACAAGGGAAAATATTTTTCATGAAAAAAAAGATGAAATTTGCTAGAATTTTCTTGAAAGGGGGCCACTTGGCCATGGGCCCCACTTTCAATATGTGGCCAAATAATTGTAAGCCAAGTTAGGGGCTACAAGTTCAATTTCTATTGGAAGGGGCTATACATATATATATGGGAAAAGATGACTAATTCATCTTAATTCCCTAGAGTGTTCAAGAAACAAAGAACAAGCAAGAAAGAGGAGAAACAAAAGCTTGGCCATTCGGCCCTAGAGAAAAAAAAAGGAGAGAAAACCGAAAAAAAAAAAAGAAGAGAGTTCCCAACTTGTTCTTCATAGCCAAACAATCCCATGAGAGGTTCTTAGTAAGTTGAAGTGGTTGGTAGAACAAGAAGAACTTATATTCATACAAGTTCCCAACTTGAGTCAAGTGAAGAAGTTGAGGAAAAGGTAAGGTTTAATTCCTCTTTTGTATGTTATGAGTGTTTATGCATGTTGTAGAGTATGTTGTGTGCATGGAAATGGATGAAATTCATGTGTTGGAAGTATGTGTGTGTGTGGCCGTGACTTGCAAGAAGCAAGCCGTGTGTGTGTGTGTTGTGTTGTATGGTGTTATGTGGTGTGTTGGTTGTTGTCATAATGTATGGAAAATATGGAAAAAACATGAATATGGAGGGTTGGCCGAATTCAAGGTTATGGTAGGGTGTGATGAATTGATTTTATTTAGAATGGAAATTGTTGTTATGATGGGTTTTATGATGTTAGAATAAAGATTTAATGGTTTAGAGGAATGAAAATTGGATTGTCGTGCTTGAATTTGAAAGAAGGAAGAAAATGTTGTTGTTGTCTCATAAATTGGAAGATGTGGGCAAGTAGTATGTTGATGGTATTGTTGGAATATTATGCGAATTATATTGTATTAAATTATATCGAATTGTATGGAAATTGTTGGAATTGTTGAATATTGGATATATAGTTTGAAATGCTCTTGGTTTATGTTTGAATGACCTTAAATTAGTATGTGAATATGAACATATTGATATTGGATTGTAAGTGTAAAGTTGGATTTGGAGTTGTTGGGTTATTTGGAAAATAAGACTATTTGCGCTAGAATGCGTTTTAGTCGATTGTTGATGTTGCTTATATTGTTGTTGGTATTGTTGGTTGATAGTTTGGCCGGGTTTGAATTCCCGGATTGTTGTTGTTTGATATGGGCCAAGTTGAACTTGGTGGGATGGAGTATTTATAGGGGAGGTGCTTTGCCGAAATCTCGGTAGCCAAGTTTTATTTTAAGAATCCAATTCCAAAGGCACTAATCATGTTTGGTAAACATGACCAATTTGTAGATTTTGGCGAACTTGGAGCTTGAGTTTGGAGACGTGTACAAAGCGTAAAAGGTATGTGAAGCCTACTTCTCCTTCATTTGGCATGTCCTAGTTAGTATAGGTCAAAATCCGACCCTCGGGAAAAGTTCTACCCCTCGGAAACGACACCTAAATTTATTCACTATTCATTCAATAGAATTGAACCTACAACTTGTACATTAAGGAAAAATGGTGTTCGAACGTCCGAAACCCCTAGAAATGAAATTGAAATGTCTTGAAGTCTTCGTGGATGACCCAATGGGATATAATGACCGTGTTTTTATGTTCGTCACCTGAGTCTCGATAAACGTGCATATCGGTTTCCATTACTTCTTTCATAGAAACTTTATAATCTTATTTTATGTTTTCTTATGGTGTTGCTATTCATTGATAGTCTCGCCTTATAATGATTGTTCCTTCAAGGTGAGACGAAGTGACCGTGGTTATTCCATAAGGTAATCGGGGGCTACCGACCTTACGTCACCCCGATAGACACATGACTTTCTTTGGGTTCTTATGCATGCTGCTTATATGATATGTATATGACATGTATATGATATGTATATGAAAATGGGGAATTTTGGGGAATGGATACATGTTGCGCTATAGACGCATTGCCACGGTCGGTGGCGTAATTCCATCCGGACGCGGGATGCCGGACGCGGGACACATGTGGGAAGCCGACGTATTTCGGCGACATGACTTGTTATTTTCACATGTATATGATATGAAATGTTTTGAACAAAAGTATGTATAAGCAAGCATGACATCCGCCTGAAAGGCACTTACAGGTACAGATTATCCTTTTATACCGTCATATGATCTCTGGTCTCACATGTTGTTATTGCTCACATGTTACATGTTTCATGGTATTATTTTCATGGCTTACATACTCGGTACACTGCTCGTACTGACCCCTTTTCTTCGGGGGCTGCGTCTCATGCCACGCAGGTCGACAGGTTGACGGGCTCGACTCCTAGGAGCTTTTTCCGCTGTACATTGAAAGGCGCTCCAGTTGTTCCGGAGCTACTGTTTTGGGTACTACTCTTTTGTATATATTTGAACTCAGCAAAGTCAGCCACTTGTAATTACATGTATTTTGTTTAGAGGCTCGTAGACAGATATGTACAGTCAAATGTTTTACAGTCTAGTTGTCTCTGTCGCCGTGTGATACGTCAGTACAGTTGAATATTACTACTCGTTACATGTATGCTATTATCGGCGATGTTAAGGAAAAAAAAATGCCAGTGTTTATACGGCCCACTTAGTAACAAGAACAAGACATATGACAGGGGGTGCCCGGTACAAGTATCGGGTACTCGTCGCGGCCCCTAGTTGGGTCGTGACAGAAGTGGTATCAGAGCGGTCGGTCCTAGGGTTTGTCTACGAGCCGTGTCCAGTAGAGTCCTGTTTATGGGTGTGTAGCGCGCCATACTTATAAACGGGAGGCTGCAGGGGCATTTAGGAAATATGACCTTCTTTGTACTCTAAGATCGTGCGATAGAGCTATGTTACCGGTTTCTATATTCTTTCTTAATCCTGCGTTATGGTTTCAGTAATGCCGGTGACGAGAAAAGCTACAGCAGCCCGGAAGGGCAAGAGGGTGGCCGGGAAAAGAGTTGAACGGGAGCCACCAGCGGAAGTGGAAGTGGGCGAGTCCCACAACGCGGCTTCTCCTGCTTCCCCTGTGGCAGCAGAGCAGGGTAGAGCCCCAGCACCAGCACCAGCAGCCGCGGGCCAGCAGGTAACGGAGGCCATCCATTCTTGCGACCCGGTTAGTCGCCGCACAAGCTCGGCGGCGGGATACGGGCCAAGGGGACGGGCGGCGGCGCCAGAGCCCGTGATTTTATCTCCCTAAATCCTCCAGAGTTCTATGGATCGAAACCAGAGGAGGACCCGCAAAGCTTTTTGGATGAAATGTTGAGGACGCTGAAAATAATACATGCTTCGGAGACCGAGTCAGTAGAGTTGGCCTCGTACAGATTGCGGGATATAGCAGTCCACTGGTATAATAATTGGATATCCTCGAGGGGAGCGAATGCGCCTCCCCCGATCTGGCGAGAGTTTGCGAGGCATTTACGCGACATTACTTACCGCCAGAGGTTCGACGGGCCCGAGCTGACATGTTCTTGAATCTCAGACAGGGAAATATGAGTGCTCGGGAGTACAGTCTCCGATTTGACTCATTAGCCGGTACGCCCCAGCCATGGTAGCAGATATGGGGGATCGTGTGCATCAGTATGTAAGAGGGCTAGGGCCGCATTTAGCTAGAGAATGCTTGACAGCCTCACTCCAGGACGGGATGACTATTGCTCGCATCCAGGCCCACGCCCAAAACCTGGAAGAGCAGTACCAGCAACGGAGGGGCGAGCGTGATTCAGATAGGGGCTCCAGAAAAAGGGCTAGATCATTTGGGGCCAGAAGTGAATATAGAGGTGGACAGGCATCGCAGCATTCCAGATATCCAGAACCGGATCAGAGTGCCCGAGCTCCAGGGTCCCAGCATAGAGCGGATTCAAATAGGACGGGGCACCCCCCCACGATGTACTCGGTGTGGCAAGTTACATTACGGGCGGTGCTACCTTGACACGGTGCTTGTTTTGTACGTGGTCGGGCCCGACCACTTGATGCGTGACTGCCCACGAAGGACCGGGAGAGACCAGACTCAGCCCGCCGGATCCGCTATCGGTTCGTCGTCGACCGTACGCCCTCCTGGACAGACGTCCCAGGCCCCAGCCGGTCGTGGTCGAGGCAGGGGAGGAGCACCCAGTATAGGCGGTCCTCAGAACCGCATATTTGCATTGACGAGGCAGCAAGATCACGAGCCCTCCCAGGACGCAGCCACAGGTACCCTATCGGCATTCTTTTATAAAGTACTTGTGTGAACGATCTAAACTCTATACCGTCATATGTCATTCTTTACATCGTTGATGAAAATCTAGAAATCCTGGACAAAAGGTAGTTATACGCATAGACAAGAAATGAGTATTAAGGGCCGAGAAGGCTAAAATGGTAATTAAGAGAAAAGTACGTTCCGAGGGCGTATCGGAAGTGACTAGTACTCTAACCTGCCCTGGATTACGTGACAAAGCCGTGCGGGAGAGTGGATGCGAATATGTTAGCGTTAAGATACCAGAATACGATAATGTTTCAGAGTTAAGCGTGCTGGAGTGGGAGCAATTCCATGATGGGTGACCCCCTGGGAAGTATCCCAAAAATTTCATAAGTAAAGAGATGGAAGACAAATATGAAGTTAGGGTAGACCAGATGATATTAGAGTATATGGGGGGACTGGAGACGTAATAAAGGTTGCGTAGGCCAAGTTGGACTGGGCTGGTGAAAAGGAAACAAGTATAGCACAGCTCCAGAATCGGGATAAGTTTAAATAGTGGTTGGAAATGTTGCGAATGAGAGCGTAACAAGAATTTGGGATATGTCGGCACATCGAGCAACTACAGAAGAAGGCGTAGAACAAGTTGACGACGGGTACAGTACGACGCAAATATAGAGGACAACCAAGGAAGATAACCGAAAAAAAGATCAGAAGAGATAAAAGGGACAACCGAGACGGCGTCCTATGGAGTATGGTATAACAAGAAAGTATGAGTCAACCAAGGTATCTGAACGGACGTGTTGAGTGATTGTGTACGACAGCTATAAAGGAAACCTCCCCGAAATGTGGTAACTCTCTATAAGGCCGTTCAACATTCGAGGACGAATGTTCTAAAGGGGGGAGGATGTTACATCCCGTATTTTGGACCCTCGGGTAAGTCAAGGCAAGTGACACAAGTTGCGTATGGAAAATTATAAAGTTGGAATATTAAGAAAGGCCAGGGGTAAAATGGTAAATTTGCATAATGACTCGTGGAAATACGGAGAAAGGCTAGGGGCAAATTTGGAACAAGGGAAAATATTTTTCATGAAAAAAAGAGGAGAGAAATTTGCTAGAATTTTCTTGAAAGGGGGCCACTTGGCCATGGGCCCCACTTTCAATATGTGGCCAAATAATTGTAAGCCAAGTTAGGGGCTACAAGTTCAATTTCTATTGGAAGGGGCTATACATATATATATGGGAAAAGATGACTAATTCATCTTAATTCCCTAGAGTGTTCAAGAAACAAAGAACAAGCAAGAAAGAGGAGAAACAAAAGCTTGGCCATTCGGCCCTAGAGAAAAAAAGGAGAGAAAACCGAAAAAAAAAAAAAAAAAAAGAGGGAGAAAGAAGAGAATTCCCAACTTGTTCTTCATAGCCAAACAATCCCATGAGAGGTTCTTAGTAAGTTGAAGTGGTTGGTAGAACAAGAAGAACTTATATTCATACAAGTTCCCAACTTGAGTCAAGTGAAGAAGTTGAGGAAAAGGTAAGGTTTAATTCCTCTTTTGTATGTTATGAGTGTTTATGCATGTTGTAGAGTATGTTGTGTGCATGGAAATGGATGAAATTCATGTGTTGGAAGTATGTGTGTGTGTGGCCGTGACTTGCAAGAAGCAAGCCGTGTGTGTGTGTGTTGTGTTGTATGGTGTTATGTGGTGTGTTGGTTGTTGTCATAATGTATGGAAAATATGGAAAAAACATGAATATGGAGGGTTGGCCGAATTCAAGGTTATGGTAGGGTGTGATGAATTGATTTTATTTAGAATGGAAATTGTTGTTATGATGGGTTTTATGATGTTAGAATAAAGATTTAATGGTTTAGAGGAATGAAAATTGGATTGTCGTGCTTGAATTTGAAAGAAGGAAGAAAATGTTGTTGTTGTCTCATAAATTGGAAGATGTGGGCAAGTAGTATGTTGATGGTATTGTTGGAATATTATGCGAATTATATTGTATTAAATTATATCGAATTGTATGGAAATTGTTGGAATTGTTGAATATTGGATATATAGTTTGAAATGCTCTTGGTTTATGTTTGAATGACCTTAAATTAGTATGTGAATATGAACATATTGATATTGGATTGTAAGTGTAAAGTTGGATTTGGAGTTGTTGGGTTATTTGGAAAATAAGACTATTTGCGCTAGAATGCGTTTTAGTCGATTGTTGATGTTGCTTATATTGTTGTTGGTATTGTTGGTTGATAGTTTGGCCGGGTTTGAATTCCCGGATTGTTGTTGTTTGATATGGGCCAAGTTGAACTTGGTGGGATGGAGTATTTATAGGGGAGGTGCTGCCGAAATCTCGGTAGCCAAGTTTTATTTTAAGAATCCAATTCCAAAGGCACTAATCATGTTTGGTAAACATGACCAATTTGTAGATTTTGGCGAACTTGGAGCTTGAGTTTGGAGACGTGTACAAAGCGTAAAAGGTATGTGAAGCCTACTTCTCCTTCATTTGGCATGTCCTAGTTAGTATAGGTCAAAATCCGACCCTCGGGAAAAGTTCTACCCCTCGGAAACGACACCTAAATTTATTCACTATTCATTCGGTAGAATTGAACCTACAACTTGTGCTTTAAGGTAAAATGGTGTTCGAACGTCCGAAGCCCTTAGAAATGAAATTGAAATGTCTTGAAATCTTCATGGATGACCCAATGGGATATAATGACCGTGTTTTTATGTTCGTCACCCGAGTCTCGATAAACGTGCATATCGGTTTCCATTACTTCTTTCATAGAAACTTTATAATCTTATTTTATGTTTTCTTATGGTGTTGCTATTCATTGATAGTCTCGCCTTATAATGATTGTTCCTTCAAGGTGAGACGAAGTGACCGTGGTTATTCCATAAGGTAATCGGGGGCTACCGACCTTACGTCACCCCGATAGACACATGACTTTCTTTGGGTTCTTATGCATCTTGCTTATATGATATGTATATGACATGTATATGATATGTATATGAAAATGGGGAATTTTGGGGAATGGATACATGTTGCGCTATAGACGCGTTGCCACACTGGTCGGTGGCGTAATTCCATCCGGACGCGGGATGCCGGACGCGGGACACATGTGGGAAGCCGACGTATTTCGGCGACATGACTTGTTATTTTCACATGTATATGATATGAAATGTTTTGAACAAAAGTATGTATAAGCAAGCATGACATCCGCACGAAAGGCACTTACAGTACGATTATCCTTTTATACCGTCATATGATCTCTGGTCTCACATGTTGTTATTGCTCACATGTTACATGTTTCATGGTATTATTTTCATGGCTTACATACTCGGTACACTGCTCGTACTGACCCCTTTTCTTCGGGGGCTGCGTCTCATGCCACGCAGGTCGACAGGTTGACGGGCTCGACTCCTAGGAGCTTTTTCCATTTGTACATTGAAAGGCGCTCCGGTTGTTCGGAGCTCTTGTTTTGGGTACTACTCTTTTGTATATATTTGAACTCGGCAAAGTCAGCCACTTGTAATTACATGTATTTTGTTTAGAGGCTCGTAGACAGATATGTACAGTCAAATGTTTTACAGTCTAGTTGTCTCTGTCGCCGTGTGATACGTCAGTACAGTTGAATATTACTACTCGTTACATGTATGCTATTATCGGCGATGTTAAGGAAAAAAAAAATGCCAGTGTTTATACGGCCCACTTAGTAACAAGAACAAGACATATGACAGGGGGTGCCCGGTACAAGTATCGGGTACTCGTCGCGGCCCCTAGTTGGGTCGTGACAAAGATGTCCGAAAGGCACTTGACATAATTCTTGTCCGATTTTCAAATGATAGTTCGTTTAACTTATTTCATTGAGTCTTTGATATGATTTATGTGCATATGATTTCTCACTACTCTGCTCGTGCAAAGCTCAATATGTCCTTCACTGAGTCCCGGGCCAGGACACGCATTCGTGCACATTCTACTGCATTATTCACCGAGTCCCTCACTAGAGGGGCGGGACATATATATATATATATATATATATGATGGTGTGATGGTGTGATGAGACGGGGATGGCGGCCAGGATGGCATATGATGATTCTATTCACCGAGTCCCTCACTAGAGGGCTGGGACACGCTATGTATATGATGATTACTTATGTTTATGACATGATCATGCATTATTTATGTTCAAAGGTAAGCCTTTTTGGTACTATGCTCATGTTCCACACTCTTTATTTTAGTACGGTTGTGCTTACTGTATTCCATGCTTTACATGCTCAGTACATATTCCGTACTGACCCCCTTCTTCTTCGGGGGCTGCGTTTCATGCCGCGCAGGTACAGATACTTGCTTGGGTGAGCCGCCAGCTTAGGATTCCTACTCAGCGGTCTTGGAGTGCTCCTTCGTTCCGGAGCCTACACTTTGGTACAGATCCTTTTGTTATATATATGTATATGTCTATTCAGGGGTACGGCGGGGCCCTGTCCCGTTATATGATTCTGTATTGCTCTTAGAGGCCTGTAGACATAAAAGTGGGTTGTGGGTAGCACTGTTTAGTCGTGTTATGTTCTGTATATATGACATATGTATATATGTGTGCGCGATGTCGTGCCTTATTGTACGTTTAAGTTCCTATTATGTTTGCCATGATCTGACTATAGTTGATAGGTGGGTACGAGTGCCCAGCTCGGGCATTAGTTACGGCCTACGGGGCTGGGTCGTGACAAAAGTGGTATCAGAGCGGTTCGTCCTCGGAATGTCTACAGGCCGTGTCTAGTAGAGTTCTGTTTATCGGTGTGTCGTGCACCACATCTATAAACAGGAGGCTACAGGACATTTAGGATGTTATCTTTCCTTCTGATCTTAGAACGTGCGATAGAGCTGTATTATCAGGATGACCCCTCCCTAACGAATTGCTATGTTTTCAGCGATGCCTCCGAGAAAGGCGACAGCTGCCCAGAAGGGCAAGTCTACTGCCGTGGGAGAGACCAGTCGGGCCCAGAGGGTTACTAGGGCCCGTGCTCAGCTCGAGCCGGAGATTGTGCCCCGGTCGGCCAGTTCTGCCACCCCATCACCATCGGAGGGGCATAGAGCGGCCGCCAGGTGCCGGGACGAGAGGCGTCTCCGCCGCCCGCCCCTGAGGTTCGAGTGCCCGAGCCTCCAGCTCCTCAGCCAGGGGCGGAGGACAGGGCTATGAGGGACGCCGTTCAGTTGCTTACCAGATTGGTAGCGGGGCAGGTTCAGAGGCACGGAGTAGGGGATGATCATGCGGACGGACGTGACAGTCAGAGGGCCCGCTATTTCTTGACCTGTAATCCGCCAGAGTTTTTCGGGTCAAAGCCCGAGGAGGACCCCCAGGAGTTCATCAGACAGATGCGGCGTACGCTGCGGCTTATCAGGGCTTCCGAGACCGGTACGTGGGTTGGCGTCGTATCGGTTGCACGACATAGCAGAGATAATTGGTATGAGTCTTGGGAGGCATCCCGAGGCGAGGGTGCTCCTCCAGCCATATGGGATGAGTTCGTGGAGGCCTTTCTTGGCCATTTCTTACCCCCAGAGACGAGACGAGCCAGGGTTCACAGATTTTTACATCTGAGGCAGGCCGGCAGGAGTGTCCGGGAGTATAGTCTCGAGTTTGATTCTTTGGCTAGATACGCGCCTCATATTGTGGCTGATATGGCTGACCGGGTACATCAGTACGTGATGGGGTTGGATCAGTATCTGATTGATAGTTGTATGGCGATGGCTTCCCAGCCCGGGGTGGATATTGCACGGGTACAGGCGTATGCCCAGGGCATGGAGGAGCGACACAGAGGGCGCCAGCCCGATAGAGATTACGACAGGGGCCAGCCCAAGAGGGCTAGATCAGTTGGGTATTCTGGGGAGTCTCGAGGCAGGCAGCCTCAGCAGCAGTATGGTAGATATCC
Organism: Lycium ferocissimum; assembly: GCF_029784015.1. Taxonomy (NCBI): domain Eukaryota; kingdom Viridiplantae; phylum Streptophyta; class Magnoliopsida; order Solanales; family Solanaceae; genus Lycium; species Lycium ferocissimum. Next base: position 58,918,198 of record NC_081345.1, on the reverse strand, counting down.
TTCTCGGCCAGCCCAGAGTACACCTCCACGGTTTTCGGGCCGGAGATTTGATAGCGCAGGGTATTCGGGAGCCGGTCCGAGTTCTAGGGCTTCGGGCTCGCAGTCGAGTAGGGGTTTGAGCCAGACGAGGCCATCTATGCCTCAGTGCCCTCAGTGTGGCCGGCGCCACCCGGGGGAATGCCGTTACACCACTGGTGCTTGTTTTTCGTGTGGCCGTCAAGGCCATATTATGAGGGAGTGTCCGTACAGGGATGGTCCGGGTGGTGCAGCCCAGCCTATCGGATCGGGTGCTGGTTCGTCTTCTTCAGTAGCTATGCGCCCTACGGGGCAGGGTATGCCGGCACCAGCAGGCCGTGGTAGAGGCCGCGGCGGAGCCCCCAGTTCTAGCGGTCCTTCGAACCGCATATATGCTTTGGCGAGTAGACAGGATCTGGAGGCAGCGCCGGATGCGGCTACAGGTACACGAATCCTTATTAGAAATTATATTTTCATGTGTGTGTATTTGTTATATAATTATTGCATAGTAGCGGTAGGCGGAAATTCAAAGGTTGGTGACCAAGTATTTATAAGTAACGGCGAATAAGACGTATTCACTATCATGGCGGATTGGGAAGTCTAGGATGGAAAGTAGTTATATCCATAGGTGAAAAGTGAATATGTAGAATCGAGAGAGGGGTAAATTAGTAATTGTGTTATAAGAGCGTTCGGAAACCTGTTAAGATTTCAATTTACTCCAGATTAGGCGATGAATGTTGTGCGATAGGGTGGACGCGAGTATACCAGCATTAGAGTGTCATATTCCATCGGAGTCCCAAAGTTAAGCGTGCTAGTGTGAGAGAAATTCTAGGATGGGTGACCCCCCTGGGAAGTGTTCTGGAAAAATCTTATAAATTCTGATACGGGAACCAAACGGGAAGTTAGAGTAGTCTAAGGGAATTTAGAACGTGCAGAGTGAGTGGAAACCCTAAGAGGTCGCGTAGGCCGAGACGGACTAGACCGGTGAAGAGAAAGAAGGTGCATTACAGTTTTAGAACTAGGGCGAGTGTGAATAGTGGTTGGGAGCGTTATGTAAGCAGGGTAGCGGTAATTATGTCTACATAGGTATGCACTCGATATCCCATATGTGGCTATAGCAGCGGATATGTGTATTCCGGTACCTAATGTGGCGGTACGGAAGGCATTAATCGGACAGGGTAGCGAAGTTCAAGTGGAAGGAAAGAAAAATAAATGGCACAGATGCCACAGGGCAAACTGATGCCGTTTTTACTATGGGGTAAGCTGGGGAAGTACTAACCCAATAATATCTCGAAAGGAAAGAAGGTGAGTAGATGAATGACAAAGGGATCGAAATCTTGGAATAAAAGTGCAGCCTGACCGAGAGTGGAAGGTGTAGACATAGAGCAAAGTATAACCGGGTAATAATATAAGTGCGCCCCTAAAGGGGGGAAGCGGGTACGAGAAATGCAAGTAGTAGATAGAGACAATTAATACCACAGCGTATTTGATATAAATACCCGGCTGAAAGTAAGATTCCTCGCCGAGACAAGTTAGTAAGACCCGAGCCAGAGAAAGGGATAGAAGCTAGGGTGGTAAGTGAGATAGTACGGTGGGTTAATTGTAGAGATGTTGGACGATATGACACTGGGAGTGGAAGCCTAGAGGAAAATACGACAAAAGAACTACGACAAGTAACTTACGGAGACGCTGTGAGAGGTAACGCTACCGGGCTGGACTAGAGGCTAAAATGTGAGCAATAGGGTTGTTCGCTAATAACACTGCGACCTATGGATAGCAAGGACATAGGAAGCCTCCGATAGTAGGAAGTGAGGACACTAGAGGGGTGAGTGAAGGAAGAAAAGAGAGTACAACAGGGTAGGCCATAAGCGAATGTTAGGACGGAAAAAAAATAGGTGGAACAGAGTGAACCATAAGAGGGAAAAACCGTAGTTAAGAGGGAGTATACTTTGTACAAATTGTACCAGAGCCGTTATATTACCTATGGACACTTATATGTTAGGAATGAGACCAAGAGAATACCCAACGAGAAAAGTTTGGACTCAGTAGTAACCATACGGTAACAACGCTCTGGGTGCGGGCAGGAATGATGTAGAGATGATTTGAGTTAAAGTACCGAGACAAAACTAGTACGAAGGACAAACGGGACATGACTATGGGGGAACCAAAGATCTATTCCGATACCAGTTATAGGGTAAGAGAGGTGGAGACCAAGTAAAGCGTAAGGATTAGTAAAACCATGCTACGGTATTTTTGGGCTAAATTGAGCGTCTTTGCGTAGCCTTGTAGGGACTGCCACCCAGTGCGTGATCGGAAAGTTGAAAGCAAGATCCGAGAAAAGGGACGATAGCGGGTTGAATTAGAGGTAATACACCTCGAATGTTACAAGTTGAGCAAAGAGGATTATAAGATGATTTAAGCAAGATGATTGGAGCTAGCTGGTTATTAAAGGAGGATGGATTTATATGTCAACTTCTTTCAAAATTGTATCAGCCGATAATAGTTAAAGCGGGGAACGGCTATTCATAGCTCAGAGACGGCAGAAATCATATGACGACAATCGGTGTCGACACTTAGAATTTCACAGTGGCGTGTGGATACGCTTGGAGATATCACCCTTTGAAGGTATAACAAGATTCGATGAGGAGGAGGAGTTCGACCCGAAACATATTGGACCTTATTACATGTTCGCAAGGTAAGAAAGGTGCATACTAAAGACGTGGTCTTCTTAAAGTATTGCGACGGGATAATGACGGAAAGGAGATGACTTGAGAAGCTGACGAGGAGGTAAAGGAGAAATACCATCGGCAAATGAGATTGTATACTATGGCAATGAAGGAAACCCCAGGTCCTTATACGACTTTATAAGACTAGTTGAACATTCGAGGACGAATGTTCTAAAGGGAGGAAGGATGTTATATCCCGTATTTCGTACGTCGGGATAATCCGAGTCAACCTCGATAAGTTAAGGACAAGACTATTCCGGGATATGAAGTCGAGATTTTAACTACAATTGTGTTTTAAGACATAAGTGTATATGACTTTATTGGCATGGAAATATTAAGGAAACATTTGGGGTCAAATTCTATTTTTGGAAAGTATTTATTACATGAAAAACAAAAAACAAAAAGAATTATAAGAGCATGTGGCCGGCCACTTAGGGTGTGGGCCAAGGCCACATGGACACTTATTATATGTAACAAAGATGAAAAATTAGTCATCTTATTCATCTTCTTCACCTAGAGAAAAATCAAGAAACTTTGAGAAAGGGAGAGAAGGCCATACGACCAAGAACAAGAAAAATTGAGACCAAGAAATAGCCATCACAAAATTTGTTTCTTCTTGCAAAACTACTAATTGAAGGGTCCTCATTAACGTGGAAGTGTTGTTGGAAGCAATAAGCTATTCGTTTTCTTCATTCACCATCCTAGCTAAGTTGGAAAGTTGAAGAAGAAAGGTAAGGGTTAATCTTGTTTTTATGTGTTATGAATGGTTTATGTGTGTTGTAGTATGCCAAAATGGATGAAATTCATGAAAGAATACATGTGGGAATGAAACCGTGTATGTGAGTGTTGTAGCCGTATGGTGTGTTGTGTAGTAGGAGTGATGGATAAATTGTATTTAGCATGTTTATGTGTTGTTGTGGTGTGTAGAAAATGAATGAAGATCATGAAATTTGCATGGGGTGTGTTGGCCGAATAGGGGGTGTTGTACATGGCAAGGAATGAATTAATGTTACTTAGTGTTTTAGTTGATGTTGTTGTTGGTTCTATAATAAAAATGAGAGTTTAATGATCTAAGTTGAAGTTGTAATGGATGTGGGACGTTTGGCACCTTAATGTGATTCTTATGTAATTTTTGTACTCATGGTAATGACATTGTTAACCTATAGATTGTTGATGTAGTTTATGAGTTTTGGAAGAAGGAAATATGTTAGTGTTGTTCTCGGGTTTGGGGAGGATTTCGGGTGAATTGGAGTAATGTTGGGATGGTTGGAAATATTGTGTGAAGTGTTTAAAGCATTCTTGAATATTATTTGAATTGGTTCGGATTAATAATTGAACATATGAGCATGAATATTGGTTTGAATGTAAGTGGTTAAGTTGAATAAAATGAATCTTGTTGAATTATGTAGTAAAGGGTTGCTAATGTTAGAAGACATTTGGAATTGACTATTGATGTTGCTAGTATGTTGTTGGTATGGTTGTTGATAAATTTGGCCGAGTTGAATTCTCGGGGCGTTGCATTTACAGGGGAAATGCTGCCCAAATTTCTGTAGAATCAAGTGTTAGTTTGGAATTGAACTTTTAAATGCCTTTACCTAATGTTTGGCATTTAATGGCGTATTGTAGATCTTGAGAAGTCCGCGACGTAATTTGGATTAGCTTGGAGAGCGAACGAGGTATGTAAAGCTCACCTTTTCTTTCTTTGGCATGTCTTAGACGTAAGGGAAATATCAACGAGCCTCGGGGTGATTCTATTCTTACGATCCGAGCGTATTTCTGACTTTTATTCACCTCTTGATATTAACATTCTTAACGTAGGCATGTTATGATCCTTGTGTCCCTTTGCATGTTTAAGTTTTAAGTGTTACATAAGGCATTTTGCTCTTAAAAGGATTCCGAAACTACGAACTACCGTAACTTTCACAAAAAGGCTCGGATCGCCTCGATATGCTCGTAGGAGTTTTCGTAGCGTATGATGACTCTAACTTCCATGGATGGACTCGGATTGGTTTGATACTTATCCGTGGGCCCCCGAGACGTTCCGTGGTATAGTTCTACCGGTTTGATTGCAAGAACATAATATGCTTACTATTCCGACCCCCGAGTTTGATTACTTATTTATTTACCGAGTCTAAACGTGGATTGTTATGCATATAATTTCGACACGTAGCTATGATTTCCAAAGTTCGATTTGACATGTTCCGAGAAAGATGTCCGAAAGGTACTTGACATAATTCTTGTCCGATTTTCAAATGATAGTTCGTTTAACTTATTTCATTGAGTCTTTGATATGATTTATGTGCATATGGTTTCTCACTACTCTGCTCGTGCAAAGCTCAATATGTCCTTCACTGAGTCCTGGGCCAGGACACGCATTCGTGCACATTCCACTACATTATTCACCGAGTCCCTCACTAAAGGGCCGGGACACGCTATATATATATATATATATATATATATATATATATATATGATGGTGTGATGGTGTGATGAGACGGGGATGGCGGCCAGGATGGCATATGATGATTCTATTCACCGAGTCCCTCACTAGAGGGCGGGACACGCTATGTATATGCATATGTATATGATGATTACTTATGTTTATGACATGATCATGCATTATTTATGTTCAAAGGTAAGCCTTTTTGGTACTATACTCATGTTCCACACTCTTTATTTTAGTACGGTTGTGTTTACTGTATTCCATGCTTTACATGCTCAGTACATATTCCGTACTGACCCCCTTTTTCTTTGGGGGCTGCGTTTCATGCCGCGCAGGTACAGATACTTGCTTGGGTGAGCCGCCAGCTTAGGATTCCTACTCAGCGGTCTTGGAGTGCTCCTTCGTTCCGGAGCCTACACTTTGGTACAGATCCTTTTGTTATATATATGTATATGTCTATTCAGGGGTACGGCGGGGCCCTGTCCCGTCATATGATTCTGTATTGCTCTTAGAGGCCTGTAGACATAAAAGTGGGTTGTGGGTAGCCTTTGTTCAGTCGTGTTATGTTCTGTATATATGATATATGTATATATGTGTGCGCGATGTCGTGCCTTATTGTACGTTTAAGTTCCTATTATGTTTGCCATGATCTGACTATAGTTGATAGGTGGGTACGAGTGCCCAGCTCGGGCATTAGTCACGGCCTACGGGGCTGGGTCGTGACATGGGCTAGGTGGGATTTACTAGGGGGCTAGGCCGGACAAGGTGGACAGCCCCCTAGCCCAGTCCACCGTTAGCCCAGGTGATGGCCCACTGGGGCACCAGCCTTGCCCGGCCCACTTCAAATTAAAAAAAAAAAAGGATAAGTACTACATTTATTACTAATAATAAATATTTTAAAAACATTGTATCCCAATAAATTAGGGGTCTCTTTTTACGGAACAGTTTAGTTTTCTTTAAAATTGTATTTTAAAGCTAGACAATCTTATTTTCTCAACAAATATACCTTTGATACATTTCCAATATATATTAGATTGCGATAGTTTTATATAAAATTAAAATTCCATTAGCATGTCATATATAATGTGGATACGTAGATTATATCAAATATAATACTCCCACCGTTTCAATTTACATGAACTTATTTCTTTATTAGTCCGTGCTAAAAAGAATGATCCCTTTCTATATTTGGAAACAATTTACCTTTATGCAATGATTTATAGCCACACAAAATATATGTGACTCATTTAACACCACAAGTTTGAAAGTCTTCTCTTCTTTCTTAAACTTCGTGTCCAGTCAAATAGACATATCAACATCTACATAAATAATTTAAAATAAAACTTAAAACTTAAATTGATAACATTGCAAATTCAAAACATACAAACTTGAACGGCAAAATATTACAAATCAAAAGTTCAAAACATACAAATTAAATGGCTAACATCGATGGGCAAATTTAAAGAACAGATAAACTTCAAAGTTTAATTTCGTGCCTTTTCACAAGTGCCTACGCAACAAACCGGTACCCCCCCCCCCCACCCCCCCCCGCCCACCCCAAATAGGCTAATACCCGGCCTCCGGACTTGTGGAGATATATGTCACCACAATGTTGACATTTAACATGTTCCTAGTTTACTAGCACAAAATGCATCTACACCGCACTTGAAGTTGATCTTTGAACTCGAGGAGAAGGTGGAGGTGGAGGATTATCCATGGAAGTTGAAAGTAGTAATGTACACTAGTTGAATAGCAAATTTAGATAAGAGAGAATTGCGGAAGAATTGTGTGAAAATGAAGAAGAATGAAGGGTATTTATAGTTTGAAAATATGACCAAAGTGTAGTTATTCATAAATTTAGGGGTTCAAATAAAATTGGCAACGACTAGTTTTTTAAATTTACAACGACTAGCTTTTTGAATTTGACAACTACTAAACTTTTTTTTAGTATAGCAATTTTATCATTAGATGTAAATGTTAATTTTATTATTATTAGTAAATGTAAATATCTATTTTTGTATTAGAACTTAAAAAAAAAAAAAAAAAACTGGCCCGACCCGATTAGCCCGAGGTGTAGCCCCTATCCGAGTAGGGGCTGGGCTGGACACCCTTTTTCCTCCCCTAGCCCGGCCCAGCCCGACCCACTTGACAGGCTTAGCGCCGGATCTTGCCACATGTCGTGTCGGTGTTTACCCTATATACATAGCACATACTTCCTGGGTATGATGATGTCACAAGGCCGACTAGT
>NC_081345.1:58889320-58910666 GCF_029784015.1 Lycium ferocissimum | reverse complement strand
AATATATATTAGATTGCGATAGTTTTATATAAAATTAAAATTCCATTAGCATGTCATATATAATGTGGATACGTAGATTATATCAAATATAATACTCCCACCGTTTCAATTTACATGAACTTATTTCTTTATTAGTCCGTGCTAAAAAAGAATGATCCCTTTCTATATTTGGAAACAATTTACCTTATGCAATGATTTATAGCCTACACAAAATATATGTGACTCATTTAACACCACAAGTTTGAAAGTCTTCTCTTCTTTCTTAAACTTCGTGTCCAAATAAATAGACATATCAACATCTACATAAATAATTTAAAATAAAACTTAAAACTTAAATTGATAACATTGCAAATTCAAAACATACAAACTTGAACGGCAAAATATTACAAATCAAAAGTTCAAAACATACAAATTAAATGGCTAACATCGATGGGCAAATTTAAAGAACAGATAAACTTCAAAGTTTAATTTCGTGCCTTTTCACAAGTGCCTACGCAACAAACCGGTACCCCCCCCCCCCCACTCCACCCCCCGCCCACCCCAAATAGGCTAATACCCAGCACTCCGGACTTGTGGAGATATATGTCACCACAATGTTGACATTTAACATGTTCCTAGTTTACTAGCACAAAATGCATCTACACCGCACTTGAAGTTGATCTTTGAACTCGAGGAGAAGGTGGAGGTGGAGGATTATCCATGGAAGTTGAAAGTAGTAATGTACACTAGTTGAATAGCAAATTTAGATAAAGAGAGAATTGCGGAAGAATTGTGTGAAAATGAAGAAGAATGAAGGGGTATTTATAGTTTGAAAATATGACCAAAGTGTAGTTATTCATAAATTTAGGGGTTCAAATAAAATTGGCAACGACTAGTTTTTTAAATTTACAACGACTAGCTTTTTGAATTTGACAACTACTAAACTTTTTTTTAGTATAGCAATTTTATCATTAGATGTAAATGTTAATTTTATTATTATTAGTAAATGTAAATATCTATTTTTGTATTAGAACTTAAAAAAAAAAAAAAAAAACTGGCCCGACCCGATTAGGGGCCCGAGGTGTAGCCCCTATCCGAGTAGCCGGGCCGGACACCCTTTTTCCTCCCCAGCCCCGCCCGGCCCCCGACCCACTTGACAGGCTTAGCGCCGGATCTTGCCACATGTCGTGTCGGTGTTTACCCTATATACATAGCACATACTTCCTGGGTATGATGATGTCACAAGGCCGACTAGTAGATTGAGCTAGTTTTGGGTAAGACATTTGGTGGATGCACTGCGCCAGGTAGGTCAGACAGGCAACCTAGGCCTCATAGCAGTTCTAGAAGCTTTAGTAGTTAGCAGCATCAGTAGCGTCACAATTATTATGTGTGATTATGCACATGATCTCTACTCTTATCTGCATACTTTTATATAATTTTTTACATGTTTTGCTTTGATTGTTATTTATACACTATTAACAGTTTTCCAAGTCTTGTCCTAGGAATGAGCTGAGAGAAATGGTCGATGAGATTGCTGTTTTTCAACTCACACTTGTTATTTTGACCCAAGTCATGTTAATTGTGGTCCGTTGGTCGACCCGTGATATTCAGTCCGTTCTAGACCTATCCAGAGCTAAGGTGAGCCGCCACTAGTCCGTGGAGGCCCTATTCAGCCAGTATCATTTGCATTTAGTCTTGTCTGTACTTACAAGTTGCTTCTCGTACCTTATACTCAGATGCTAGTAGCTTCATGATTTAGTCTATTTCTTTTGGGTATTATGAATTATACATTGTATCCGACCTTATCTTCATTTTCGCATTTATCATATATCAGGCTATACTTAGTGTATCTTTCGCCTTATTAATTTTTACTTTTATAAGCATGTTAGCATAGATGTTCGCGAGATTAGGATAGTAGCTTGTTGGATGCCTTGTCACGATCTTATTATCAAATTTGGAGCGTGACAATTGCATTTGAAATTTACGATCGAGTTCAATAAAAGATGGTTTAGAAAGAGATTTCTGTCACACATAAACATGACCCCTATTATTTTAACCCCTTAGAAGAAAACCTTTAAACTATCAGTCAAGAAAACCTTTAAATTATCAGTCACATTCAAATGTAAATTATATGATAAACTGTTCAAATGATATCGAAATCCTTAACTCCTACTTTGTCACACTCGTTAAAACACTACACGTACACAAATATTTCAAGACAAATTTGGAGGATATCATGTGGGTGTTAAGAAGGAGCAAAGTTTAATAAAGTATAGTAATATCAAGCCGCTAATATGATCAGACCGTGTCTTCCGGGGGATAAGTGTGTATGCGTGCGTCTGTTTGTATTCAGCTTTGCTAAAACGTCAGAGTTTCTCATTTTCTTTGCATTAAACAACAAATTTGATTCTCCCTCATTGTGGTGGCACTTACTCCCCTTTACATGAATTGCGGAGACAAATATATATATATATATCACTATTTTTTGTCTTTTCTCCATTACATGTGGATTTCTTGTACTTCTGAAACGATAAATAATTTGAGACAACTATATTTAGAAAACATGATAGATACTTTGAGACGGAAGGAGTATAATGTAGCGCAAAGTAGGAAGGGGGCATGTTCTTACTACCCATGCGCACTGTCTTACCTTGACCTGTCCTGACCAAACCCTAACCCAAACACTACTTAGGTAACCCAAAGTCCCAACATAAAGGAATCAGTTTGCCCTCTCTTCTATTTTCTTCATTTTTCCAATTTATCTACAGCCCCAAATTAAACTGCTTGAGTTTGCCCTCTCTTCTATTTTCTTCATTTTTCCAATTTATCTACAGCCCCAAATTAAACTGCTTGAATAGATGAGAATATTTTGTAGCTGTGCAACAAAAAGGGATAGTACACATTATCCCACGAGCTTAGAGATGAGAAATATGGTTGATTCAGCTGACAATTTTTTAAAGTGACTTTACTCTGACTTTCCAGATCTATCCACTCATATACTTCAGCCGAAGTTTTCAAGTTTCAAGAAAACCCTCAGCTCAAATTGTAGGATAATAAGAATAATAAGCTACAAAAGAAGATGGATCATGGCCGCCCAATGCCACCTCCTTTTCACTCAAGTGATCTTCAGTTACATAATCTTCCTAACCAGTTCCAGCACCCAGACGAACAACAAAACGGAAATCGAGACGACAAACGAGGCTTAGATGAGGATTTTAGCCTCGGACATACAGGAGAGGGTGGTGTCGGCGAAGAAGTCAATAAAAGACCTAGAGGAAGGCCATCGGGCTCTAAGAACAAGCAAAAACCACCTATCATAATAACTCGAGATAGCGCGAATACCCTAAAATCTCACGTTATGGAGATTTCCGACGGTCACGATGTCCGAGAAAGTATCTCCACTTTCGCGAGCCAACGCCAGCGAGGCGTTTGTATTTTGAGCGGAAGTGGGACAGTCACAAACGTCACACTAAGGCAGCCGGCATCTCCTGGCGCTGTCGTGACTTTACACGGAAGATTTGAGATTCTATCCCTCTCGGGTTCATATTTGCCACCTCCAGCACCGTCAACAGCCTCAGGGCTGACAATATACTTGGCCGGAAGTCAAGGCCAAGTAGTTGGAGGTGGCGTGGTGGTCCCACTACTTACGTCTGGGTCAGTAGTGGTTATGGTGGCTTCCTTCGGGAATGCCGCATACGAACAGCTTCCTCTAGATGATGAAGAATCGCCAGTGGTACAAGGAAGCCAACAACAGGATCAACAAATTATGGCTAATGATTCTAATGCTTCTTTACTTCAAGGATTTCCACCACATCTTATAAATTCAAGTCAATTACCAACTGATAGTACTTATTGGGGAAATTCGGGTCATCCTCCTTATTGACAAAAATTAGAGACTTAGTAGGCGTTTGGCCACTAATTTCAAATATTTTTCACTTTATTTGAAATTTATGAAATTGGAGTTGAAGAAAGAGTTGTGTTTGATTATACTTTTTTGCAAAGAAGAGAAGAGAACACTTTGTTTGAAATTTATGAAAAGTGGGGTTGGAAAACAAGATTGAAGCGCTTCTCTAAATTTGGAATACAACTCCAAGATAGATTCAGAAATTTTATAACCACATACTGATTTGAAACAAATTTTATAACCACATACAGCTGATTTGAAACAAAGTAAAATATCATTCAGAAAAGAGTGAAAATTTCTCACGGCCAAATGGGTCTTTAAATTAGTTTTGTTTTTTGCATTTTACTAGAGTTTAGGACATGGCTCCAATTCTATTACTATTTGGATATCACATTGCATCGCTTCTTGTACAAGTAGTAGTCGGTTTGTGGTGTTAATAAATCTGTTCTAGTCGTATTCTTATTTTTTGTTTAGTAAGGGATGTATAAATTCAACAATTCTTTGTGGTTTTTCATTTTATGATAGCACTGGTTGCAGTAATTTGGTTTCTTACATCTGAAGGTAGTAAGATCGATGTGCTCCCCTTGTTCTATTTTTATACGACACTATTACTATGTAGAGGGTCAAAATAAATAAATAAATCTTTGTCCATGATTTTTTAAATTTTTGTTAAATATTTTTAATTATTATTCACTGTAACTTATATTCCCCTATCTCAACTAATGTGACATACTTTTTTTTTTTAGTTTGTCCCAGTAAGAGTATCATACTTCTTTATTTAAAAATAATTTAACTTTATTATTTTTTATTTTTTTAACCTTTTACAAGATGATTTAAAGCCATACAAATGTCTATGGTTGTTATTTTATTTTAAAAACATTGTTTCCAGTCAAACACTGCTAAGTAAATTGAGAGAAAGAATAAACTTTTGGGTAACTTTAATGTTTATAAGAATCTATATATGCACAATTTCACATTGCAAATTAAGTATTTTGACCTCTGTACTTTTACTTTGATAGATAAAATTAAGTATTCCCAAGTTTTGGTTCATATTTACTTCTTCTTCAAAGCCACAAATCATGAGAATATAGAAATGAAAAAATTGTTTATGCTGCTTCAAATTAAGTGAGGAAGAAAATGGACAGTCAAGTATACATGACTACGTCCAAAAATGGCCAAGAATATTGACCAGTACAGAGAGATATGGGCAAATTATTATTCCAAGTACTTCTTTGGATTTCCTTTAAATTGATTGTTCTGATCTTTTAGCCATTCTATACTACATTTAGGGTTAGTACTGTGAATTGAGCATCAGTAGGAAGTGTTCAGAGAAACAAAAACGTTGGGTACTGTGGTTACACGCGCACTTCTATGAAGTGTTAAAAGAGTATCATGTTTTGTTACAGTTATGTTGCGATTTTCAAAAATAGAGAAGTGGCGCTAAACCTTTTTATTGTTTTATTCCTGCCAGTACAAATCTCCAATGGGTTAAGATCTTAATATGTTAAAATATCTTAATAATATAAAAAATTACTTGTACTTTTAGTTGGACTTGTAGTTTTTCCTTGCAATTTGTTTTCCTGTTAAAGAATAGGGGATAAAGCTTCACTTTGGACCAAAAAAAAGGGAAGGAAATTTGCACTTGTCCTAGTAGAATTAGGAATTGCCTTAAACAAGACCCCATTATTTAGGATTCTTGGTAACTAAAATAGTATACACAACTCTATATAATACCCCATTCACCACGTAAAAAATAAAGGTGCACAATTTTTATTTTATTTTTTGGTGTCATGGCAAGTGAAAGTTCAACTTTACAAGTTGTTAGGCATAGAAGAACAGGAGCAGTGCTCTTCTTGAAAAAACCCTGTCCACCATTCAAGAGTAATCCGCCGCTTGAATTCCCAATTAGTAATTTACCAAATCATAACATTAGTTCTCCAATTGAGTTCCAAAAATTACCAGGCGACAAAGTTGACGAGAAGAAGAATCTGCAGCTGACAGATAATTTCTTTAAAACAGAATTTAGAAGTAGTGATGACGAAGCGTTCGATTTCGAGAATGATTGTGAAATTCAACAGGCGGCCTTACAAATTGTGGATAAAAATTCACGTTCATACATAAATTCAAGTGATGAAATTTACAAGTTGTCATCCCAGGAAGATATGATCACTGAGTTTATGAAAAGAAGTTGATGGTGAGCAATAGAGGTGATTGACGTCGGTGGCTAATTGTGAAAGTGACTGATGGTGAAAGTGATTGTGTAATTGAGACAACATACTCTTCTTTTTTTTTTTTTTTTTTTTTTTTTTTTTTTTTGGGTTAATCCGCTGCTAGCGTAAGTTCTATATATTCATCAAACAAATAATTATACTAGCATGTAAATTAAGATTACGTGATACTCTCAAGCAATTTTACTAGTAATGTGTGCTAAAATTCTTTTAATTGGTAGAATGTTAATTTTTACTTTTTATTTACATACCAATACCAACTAAAGTATCTTAATGATAGTAAACGAGACGGGGAAAAAAAGGAATCGATAGATAAAGAGAGAACATCCAAAAAAGGAAACCCAAATCTTACACTTTCGGTTTGACTTTTTTGTGAGACTTCTATATTGTGTGAGTCACAAAATAAACAGTTTCGTCTAAGGGATAACTTCTCACTACTAAAAAACTGCCAAAAACCGATGGACAAAGCCTATGGCCCGCGTCGGTTTTTTCATTGAAACTGACAAAAAAGCGACCCAACACGATCCGTCGGTTTTCATAGTGTTGCTTTCTGGAAACCAACGGACAGCGTAGGTTTTTTGCGACGGACTGCGTAGGTTTTTTTTATTTTTAAATTTAAAAATAAATAATATAAATTTTATAAAAAACCGACGGATCGCGCGTCAGTTTTCTGGAAAAATACCTACAGGTAATTGCTGCATTTTCTGCTGCCACACTTGCACAAAATCAGCACAATAAACTGCTCAAAACAAGCATTAAAATTCTCCAAATCAATTCTAAAAGAACTACAACACATAAAATCACCCTAAGTAACAATCAAATGCATCAAACACATCAAATACGATCTAAATAGACCTTCAAAGTTCAAAATATTCAAATGTCCCACCAAAAGTACCATTAACTAGTTCTACATAGTTTTAACATAGGTCCATAAAACATAGGTCCATTATGAAATCCAAACTACTACAACTCTCCATCCGGTGTCCGGGCTACGAAATCACCATCATCATCATCATCTTCTTCTAGGTTGGGGGGGGGGGGCCACACCAAATGGTCCACATGCGATGTCGCTTAACTTGTGCCTTGAGCGATTCGAGGTTCGCTTTCATAAATTTACTTTCCTCAACTCTTTTTGCCTCGGTCTGCGCTAATTTCTGATTAAGTTATGTGATTGTTGTGTCATAGCTGCGACCTGAACACCATCAACTCCCTCGGCTTGTGAGAAGACCCTTCACCTTGCAATCCTGACCGAAGGTGACTTAAGTTATTCCTTGGGCCTAGACCGTACACTCTATCCTTTTGTACTCCCGCGATTGCTCTACACCAAAATTCTACCTCTAATTCCGGTGGAGGACGGCTCAGGTGGTCAGGCTGAGTTTGGCTGTACTGCTCCACATCTTGCATAAATTGCGTCTGTATATTTAAAAATAAAACTTAGTATATAACGAATATATCATAATTAGACTTATATATAATTACTTAAATAATAAAATTATCGCTTACATAAGAATCACGAGCCCTGTTCTCAACCCATTCGATCGGATCCGACGCCTGTTTCTTCTTTTTTGCATGGGTTATTAGGAATAGCTGATCTTGAGTCGGCATCTGTCCCATAGCCTTTTTCTACCAAAAAAAATTTAAAGATAGAATTAATAACTCAATAATGACATATTGATCGTAGGTAACTTTAAAAGTATAAAACTACTTACCATTGTCCTAGCCATATGCCCCTGACTTCTTGCACCTGCAGTGTGCAAAGAGCCACCTTTCTGGGATGCACGGGCAGCCTTTGCCTGCTCAGACTTGGCGATAAATTCAGGAGTTCGCCAATATGCCTTAAGTTTCTTCCACTGTCCGTCGGTTAGCCACTGGGGCTTTTTCATATGCTTTCTAGCCCTCGAAAACCAGTCAGACAACCATGATCCTCCTCTTCTTCTCAAAGTTCGCAGCAACCCTATCATAGTGTATTGAATCCCATGTACACAACATCTGCAAATCAAATGGCTAATGTTAGATGATAGATATAAAAGTAAATTCAAGTTATGAAATGTATAATAAGATGCATGCGTTAAAAATTCATATGGAATTTCACCCCATGTAGTATAAAATCGATTGTCATAAAGCCTCCGTAAAACATCCAGTATGGCTTTTGTAGTTTCGAGATCTGGATAGTACCTGCAGTTAAAATTTTCAACGCATATAAGATTAAGATGAAAAAACTTTAGGAAAACTTAATAAAAGACAATCTTACCCAGCTCCCTCAGGCACGATGAAAACCCGATCCATCAAATTTGTATCTCCCGGCTGTAGACCATGATATTCCGGTGCCTGCCGGAGGATGGGACTGAGCCTAGCTCAGAGCTGGTGTGGATGGTTGTGACTCAGGCTGAGAGCTGCTATCTCTAAGGCGCAAATTAGATACACTGGGAGATGTACCACGTGGAGAAGGAGAAGGAGACAAAGTGGCTGATGTGCTAGGAGATTTTCCCCGTGGTGAGCAATACATAGGTGTAGATATAAACGTCGGATGGGTAAATGAGGGCGGTTGAGGTGGTGCCGCCTGGATGATCCACTGACCAGACTGGGACTGCATAGTAGAACCAGGCATAAAAAAATAAGGCGAAGTAGAGTGCATATG
Organism: Lycium ferocissimum; assembly: GCF_029784015.1. Taxonomy (NCBI): domain Eukaryota; kingdom Viridiplantae; phylum Streptophyta; class Magnoliopsida; order Solanales; family Solanaceae; genus Lycium; species Lycium ferocissimum. The sequence goes on along the minus strand of NC_081345.1, from coordinate 58,901,917 downwards.
TGGATCGGAGGGAATGGACTGGCTACTAGTAGTTGTAGGATCCATAGGTCTCTTATCTTATTTCTTACTAGTACCTCTACCTCTACCTTGAGCACTACCACCTGATGACATCTACATACAAATTTACATCAGTATAAATGAACTAATATAATTAACAAGTACAAAAATTTAATTACGTTAGAATAAAAAATTAACAAGTATAGAATTGTTTCATTACCAAGTATAGAATAAACTAACATGCAACTAGTCATCCTCTTACTCATCCTCGCTTGTTTCATTTTCATCAGATGATTCTTCCCCATCGCTTGTTTCGTATCCATCGGTCGATTCTTCCTCAACATTTTCTGTGATAGTTACATCATCTTCATCAACTTCTTCTAATATATGTTGAGGATGTTCCAGACTATTTTCAAACTCTGTGTCCACCGTTTGATGAACAACTGGTACATCATTTTGATACGCCACAGTTAACGCATTATCGACCTCAATCCTCCCCACAGGCTTAGTCTTTATAACCACCCACCAACCAGCCTTATCACTACGCAAAGGATGTGGAGCATAATACACTTGCTTAGCATTTTGTGCAATTATAAAGGGATCATAGCGATTGCATTGTCTTATGTGTTTGACTTAAATTACGTTATGCTGACGATTCACCCTTGTACCTCTTTGGCTTGGACCAAACCACTTGCACAGAAATAATGTTATCTTCATCTTAGTGCTACCTGGATACTTAAGTTGTATGATCTCCTGCAACACACCGTAATAATCAACAGTTACACCGCTACCATCAGCATCGCCTTTAATGCACATTCCACTATTATTCATCTTCTTATATCGAGAAACATCTTCGGTTTGAAACTTTTAACCATTCACGATGTACTTTTTCATTGTCTTAGCTTCACTGCCTGGTCCGAGAGCTATATCTTTCATAAATTGGGTGTGTTCTCCTGTATGATAAACCTATATAATAAGGAGGAGAATTAAAAATCAATAACTTATATATAGCCTACATTTAATTGAAATTATGCAATGAACTTCTACACTTACAAAATCATACAGCCAATGGGAAAACTTCGAATATATGGCTTCATCGCCCTCAAGTTCTGCAAAGTAACTATTTGACATATGCAAGATTTTCATTAGTTTCACACTTATCAGCTACCCATGTAATTCAGTAACATAATTCGACCCTCACCGAATATATACTTGAATTTCAGGGCAATTGAGCAAAACATGTGTCACATCTGATTGCCTCTCCATACTACTCATGGTTCGTTTTAGAGGCTTTTTAGAACCTCGTCCTAGTTGATTAAAGATGGACATTGGTGGGTAGTTAGGATCAACCTCACTCTCATCATTATGGTTGGGCCTATTTCTCATACACGATACTTGCTCTCCGAAATAATATGAATAGAAATGCGCTGTTTCCTTAGCAAGATACCCTTCGCAAATAGATCCTTCAATCTTAGATCTTTGCTTAGCCAATTTTTTGCATTTGCCAATGGTCCTGCACATGTTTAATATCATGTTAAACAATAATTAGTTAAAAGAATAAAGAAAGAGGTAATAAGTAGGGGTGTACAAAGTAAACCGACAAACCAAACCGATAAACCGAGTCAAACCGAGAAAAAAACCCAACTAGTGGTTTTGGTTTGACTTGGTTTGGTGTTGAATAAAAAAACCCAACCATAATTGGTTTGGTTTTAACTAAAAAAACTCAAACCGAACCAAACCAACCCGACATTACATGTATTCAATTTTAAAAATATTTTATACATAAAAATATTTATTTGTAATGTAATTTATAAATATTTCTTAAATTTTTTCGTAGTTTTTTATATATTATCATATTATTCAAGCTTGGATTTAGAATTTTGAATGTCAATAAGTTTTATATCCTATGGATGTTAATAACTCAAATAAAGTCCAAACCAAAACCGACTCAACACTAATGCTAACAAAAAAAATTCAATTAACCACTAGGAATGACAATAATGTTGGATATCTATTCTTTAGTTTTGCATAATTGATTTAGAGAGTGAAAATACATAACTTAAGTTTTTTTCTTTGTCATGTAATTAATACTTATTAGTCGTACTTATTTTAGCATGACTTAGTATTTTTAGGTTATGGTCATTTTATTTATGGCTTGTTAATTAGCAATATTTATTTTAACCGATTTTAATAGCTTTTGTTAAATATTTTAATACAATGTCATCACTCTTCTCACATTTTGTGTTATTTTCTTAAGAAACACCTTAATTTTATAGTTGTATCTTACTAGGACTGAAGAAATATTTGGAGTAAAATTTATATGTTTTATATCAAGACTATTCCGAAAAAAACCCAAAAAATCCGAGAAAATCGAGTAACCCGAGAAAACCCGACGTTGAAAAACCTGAATTTTATTGGATGGGTTTGGTGAATAAATTTAAAAACCCGACGCAATTGATTTTGTTTGGTGTTTAAAAAATCCGAACCAGCCCGGTCCATGTACACCCCACTAGTAAGTTTGGGTTCGTTACCTCTCGAAAGGATACATCCACCTAGTTTGAACCGGGCCTCCAAGGCATGCCTTTTGTACAAGATGAATGGGAAGATGTTCCATAACACCAAAAAATCCACATGAAAAGATCTTCTCGAGCTCAGTTGTAATGACTGGCATATTCTGTTCCATTCTTTGAAGGTTTTCTACCGTCAAAGTGTTAAGACATAAATCCTTGAAGAACAAACTTAACTCTGTGATTATTTTCCATATTCTTTCCGGTAGGCGGCTAAATGCAATAGGAATCAAAGTTTCCATGAAAACATGGCAATCATGACTTTTCATACAAATCAATTTTCCTTCATTCATATCAGCACGCTTGTCAAAATTGGACGTATACCTCTCTGGCATCCGCAAATTCTTAACCCACTGACAAATCTCTCATTTCTCCTCCAAAGTGAATGAAAAACTAGCCCTGGGCTTGAACACTTTATTATTCGCTAACTCTTGCAAGTTCAATTCAGGGTGCCTACAATATTCCTTTAAGTCCAATCTAGCTTTGTGGGTTATCTTTTGTCTTGCCTTTAACATCCATAACAGTGTTGAACAAATTAACAAAGTAATTTTTTTCAGTATGCATCACATCAAGATTATGCCGTAGAAGATTATCCTTCCAATATGGTAACTCCGCTATGTTTAGTTCAATTATGTTCAACACCATACCCAGGTAGTCTATAAGGGGCAACTTTTGTGACCTTAGGCAAGTGACAAATCCTCCCCCAAATTTCCTCTCCTGACAATGCTCGAGGTGCCGGATCATTTTCAGTTTTATTCTTTCTAAATGCTTGTTTCATTTTTTACGAATTTGTGATCCATAGACAAGAACTGACGATGACAATCAAACCATGAATTTTTGTGGCCATGTTTTAAAGTGAATGCTTTACTATTTTTCATGCAATGAGGACAAGCTAGATTTCCAGCAGCCATCCAACTGGACAACAACTCATACGCAACAAAATTGTTAATAGTCCATATCAAAGAAACACGCATATTGAAATTGCTCTTAGTTGATACATCATATGTCACTACACCTTCACACCACAATTGTTTTAACTCATCAATCAAAGGTTGTAGATAGACATCAATCAAAACTTTTGGATTAGTAGGACCAGGAATAACACAATTTAGGAATATGTAGGGACTTGTCATACACATCTCAGGCGGTAGATTATACGGAGTAAGAAATACAGGCCAACAAGAATAGGGTGCAGTCAAAACAGAATATGGTGTGAAACCATCCGCATACAGACCCAAATGAATGTTTCTTGGTTCACTAGCAAAATCAGGATAAGTTCTATCAAAATTTTCCACGCTTCTCCATCTGATGGATGCAACATAACACCAAGTGTCCTTCTATTTTCGCTGTGCCATCTTATGGGAGGAGCAGAACTCGGCGATGCAAACAACCTCTTTAACCTAGGTATAATAGGTAAATAATGCATCGCCTTAATTTGAACCATCTTCCCACTAGGTGTCTGCCTATAATGCGCATGTCCACATAATTTACATTTATTTAAATTAGCATCTTGCTTATAAAACAACATACAACTGTTTGGACAACAATGAATTCTATCATACGACAATCCTAATTTCTAAACCAATCTCTTTGCTTGATAGTAACTCTTAGGTATGTCGAATTCCGGACTAACTAGTTACTCCACAAGCTTAATCATTGAGTCCATAGCAAACAAGAATCAATTCGATTTGATATTAATCATTCTAACCTGCAATTGCACAACTTAGAATGCTGACTCCCTACCCAAAGTGGATGACTAGCCTCTTCTAATTCTTGATAGAAGCGGCATTGCTTCTTCATTAGGAGGTTGTTCAAAATTTTGCTCAGGTTCAAACCCAGACTGTACGCCAAAAGCATCATTAACCATATCATTAACTCTATCATATTGGACATGACTATATTCCTGCGACCTACTACTTTCACCAACAACCATATTATAAAATATACCATTGACCCCATCAGTCTCTCCGTGATCAGTCCAAACATAATATTTCTCCTTAAACCCATGACTATATAAATGAACCTTAACCGCTTCTAGTTTCAAATACTTCTTACACTTGCAACGAGAACAAGGACACCTAATTACCCCTTCATTTTGAAAAGGGTGAAGTGACATTGCATGTGTGATAAACCCGTTAACACCTTCTAAAAATTCATCATGTACACCCACACGATTACTATTATTCATATTAAACATCCACATATGATCCATCTACAAAAATATACTCACAAATTATTGGGGTTATAGAAATATATTATAATTTAAGAATTCTAACTTAAAATATAACTTAAGAAAGCACAATCCCAACCAATTCTAACTTTGAATTCTCAATAACAATTCTAACTTTAATAACTTATGGATTCTAACTTTAATATAAATTGGAAAAGCACAATCCCAACCAATTCTAAAAGTTGAAAAGTAAACCTAGTCAAATAAAGTCTACATTTTAGTTTTGAGGTTATAGAAATATTATAACTTAACAATTCTAACTTTGAAAAGCAAAATCTCAACCAATTCTAATTTTGAATGCTCAATTACAATTCTAACTTTAATAACTTATGGATTCTAACTTTAATATAACAATCCCAACCAATTCTAAAAATCAAAAAATAAAACTAGTCAAATAAAGTATACATTTTTGCACAAGTTCAACATCAATAATATTACAAACGATGATAACTAAGTTAACACAAATACATTGACAATGAACATCAAATATAGCACAACTCAAGCAAAAAAAATATGAAAAGTAAACTAGTCAAACAAAGTTTTCATTTTTTCACAAATTCAACATCAATAACTTAAGAAAGCACAATCCAACCAATTCTAACTTTGAATTCTCAATAACAATTCTAACTTTAATAACTTGTGGATTCTAACTTTAATATAACTTTGAAAAGCACAATCCCAACCAATTCTAACTTTGAATTCTCAATAACAATTCTAACTTTAATAACTTATGGATTCTACCTTTAATATAACTTTGAAAAGCACAATCCCAACCCATTCTAAAAATTGAAAAGTAATTCTAGTCAAATAAAGTCTACATTTTAGTTTTGAGCTTGTAGAAATATTATAACTTAACAATTCTAACTTTAAAAAGCACAATCTCAACCAATTCTAATTTTGAATGCTCAATAAAAATTCTAACTTTAATAACTTATGGATTCTAACAAAAAGCACAATCCCAACCAATTCTAAAAATCGAAAAATAAAATTAGTCAAATAAAGTATACATTTTTGCACAAATTCAACATCAATAATATGACAAACAATGATAACTAAGCTAACACAAATACATTGACAATGAACATAAAATATAGCACAATCTCAAGCAAAAAAAAAAAAAAATGAAAAGTAAACTAGTCAAATAAAGTTTACATTTTTTCACAAATCCAACATCAATAACATTACAAATAATGTTTGCCAAAGCTAAATAGACTAACATTAGGCCTAAAATCTACAAATAAAACTAAAATGGAAAGAATTTTAAAACCCCGAATTTGAAAGAATCTAACCTCAATTTAGAAGTTAAAAACGGAATTGGGTAGGCGGGGGTGGGCTGCACAGGTAGCGGGGTGGTCGGCGGCGGCATGTGGGTGGTCGGCGGAGGCGTGTCCGGTTTGGTCTACACGGGTGTGGGTGAGCGTTTTTTGGGTTTTAGAGATAGAAGAGAAAAGGGAGGGGGGGGGGGGGGATAGAAAATAGACCCGTTTGGGTCTAATTCTATTAAAAAAACCGGCGCAATCCGTCGATTTTTTTAATATTCTTGATTGAGTTTGACCAAACAAACAAAATTAGAAAACCGATGTAGTCCGTCGGTTTATTTAAAAAAATATTCGTTTATTAATATTTCAAAAAACAAAATGAATTATAAATTATTTAATATATTTTTAAAATTAAAACCGACGTCGTCCGTCAGTTTTTAATTATTTAATTTTTATTTTTTTTAATAAAACCGACGTCCCATGTCGGTTTTTGTGTAAAATTTTAGCGGAATTATAAGCTCAAAATTCCGCGAAAAAAACTGACGGTGTCCATTGGTTTTTTAATAAAAATTAAAAAAAAAATAGAAATACACAAAACCGACGGACTGCGTCGGTTTTCCGTTGATTTTTTCAAAGCGACGCAGTCCGATTTTTGGTAGCTTTTTAGTAGTGTCTGTTGTTCTCTCTCCCTCTGGTTATCTATTTTACTGCTGTAATACAAAACGTAACTACATGTGCTATCGAAGCCTAAATGTAGCACGCTGGCCTCGTTTCGCTCTGTACAAATGATTATGGGAGATTCACTCAATTTTTTTAACACCAATCTCATGAAATAACTCCCATGCCTCGCTGCTCTAGAGCCCCAATTTGAATCTCTTTTCTGATGAATAGAGAGTGATAACAACTAAATTAAAAAGTGTAAATAGGAAGCAAGAAAAGACAAAAGCTAAACACAAATATTAAAGAAATATAGTAATAATTAGGATTAAAATCCTAGTTACCTTTAAGACATTCAATAAAAGCATCTAAACTATTAGAATCCTCGAGAGGAAGATTATCTCTCGCAACTTCTAGGGCAAAGTTCAAAGGCAACAAAGAAATCACCTTTAGTCACAAGTATTCATCAACATAATCTACTCAAAATAAGCTAGGTAGTGAAGTATTTATGCTAGAACTAAATAATACATTAAATGTCCAAAAATATCCTTAAGTAGGCCTAAATATGTAATATGCCCTCCAAGGTGCCTCCATCCTTCGAATCTTGATCTCCCTTTCATTGTATTATATTATAATATTTGGTAGGTGTTTCTAAGGGGTTCTGCAAGGTATCTATCATCATCAAGTGTCTTCCAAGCTTGCAGTTCTTTTGCTTAACGCCTCTTGAAGGGTCTTGGAGTAATGACGGTGTGATTGTTATCAGAGAGGTTAGTCCTAATTTTTGCACAGGAATGCTTTCTGTATTTTAAGAATTGGACCAAGTCGATCTCAAAGTCGACTGAGAGAATGAGTTGGAAAAGGGTGTTATTCACTCAACAATATGCTAGTCCAGTGTACATTTCATTAAACCTTACGGTATATCGTGGCATTTGGATGTAACATTCTTCTCACACCTAAATAAAAGTCTAATAGTTTGAGTTAAAGTCTTTGTTAGTAAACTCACTCTAATGTATTCCCTTTTCTTTCTAGGCGATTCTTCATCTACTAGTCCCGTTCAAATCAAATAGATTCAATTGATTTTATCCGATTTGGTTGGAGTACTAAGATGTTGGTATTAAATCCATTCCCAAATTATAGCAATGTTGGATAATTATGGAGCAAATTAATTTTGAGCCAATAATAATTTTAGGAGAGCACTAGGAGTTCTTATCTAAACAAAAAAACAAGAGTAGCATGATCCAGATCGAATGACTTAAACAAACAAATAATGATGGGCAATTTGACATGTTTCACACACCCCTAAATATATAGAATCTAGAGTAGGATTATTGTTTTCCCTACAATTTCAGAGCTTCGACATAAATGGAAACTCATTTATTAGGCTTCTTAGTAACGCCAATTGTCGGGACTGAAAATTCTCAAATAGTGAAGAAGTCACGAAACATAAATTAAATACGGAAATAAGAAATAACAACTCGTAATAAGTCTCATAATAGGTCTCATAAATAAGAACATAAAATAGTCTAAGTCAATACATCTCCCAAAACCTGGAAGTCACAAGTACAAGACCAACTATCCGGAATACAAGTCTGGAAAATACTACGTAAAACTGTCTGAAAGGAAGAAAGATAGAAAGATAAAGATGGAAATGAAGTCTAATGTCGTGGGACCATCACCAGCTCACCTTAGACTCCAAAGTATGCCTCAGTGAACAACAGAATCCCGATCTCTAGTCGAGCCCGAATCCAAACTTGCATACAAAATGTGCAGCAAGTGTAGAGAGTACAGGAAGCACGTGTACCCAGCAGCATCGTTGACTGACCCTAAGCTATAGCAATGGCGAGGGTTGTTATTTCAAATGCTCACCACATTGCTTTGTTAGTCTTAAACTTCACAGTTTATAAGCATCCAAACATTTGAAATAAGGAATCTAAAAATCAACCAAGTCATAAAGCATACACCTTTTCCAATGATCAAATAATGCTTTCAAATACACAACACAATCAAGTATGAATGGCATGAGATGCAAGTGATGTGTAATGCAATGACCAATATGCACCAGTATACACACGCTTCTGCAGTAGGTTTCACATAGGGGACTCATGAGGTCCATATACTCATTCGAAATTTCAGATCCTCTAGATCAAAACAGGTCCCAGCTAATTGGGTTGTCATACCATCATCACTCCAAACCATGTACCATATCCAATCTGGAGTCTACGGTTCATTCCTTAAGTTCCATCAATCGTATATCCTAATGACATGAAATGTATGAAATGAATATGCATACACCATGCAAATGTATAACTATCAATTCAATATCAAGAATAGTTCCTATTTCATAGTTAGACGAAATGTGGAGTGATGAATGCATAATGAATCGATAATCACAAGTATAAGTCAAACATGGCTATCATGAGCCCATATAATGAACAACCATACCAAACCAGTAGATTTATCACTACCTCCAATGTCCGTAGGCTCAAACATACATTTCCCATCACAAGCACTTCATTTTTACATTAATTTCCAATACAAATGCATCGGTACCCGCACAAATGCTCTTTACCTCATGAGTATGGGATCCCAAATTCCCCGTTATGCCCCTTAATTACAGTAACCAACTCAAACACTACACAAAGGGTCCAGTAGTCTCAGCTTGCTTGAATCCGAAGCTGAAGAGTCACTCGGCGGTTTCCCCTTCCTTTGAGCTTCCGAAGGAGCCCTATCTGTTCAAATACTGTATCTACATAAGAATACGAACTCATAGACACCCATATTGCCATATAAAGGTTTCGGGTCCAAAAGGTCAACCCCAAATCCCATCCCTAACCCTAAAAGTCAAAACTATAATTTCAACTTAAATTCATCTAACCCATAGTCTAAATAGTAAGAATCCCAAAAATCATGGGATCTAATCACAATTGGACCTTCAATTTAATCATTTTCAATAAACCCATTTCCATGGGAAAATGCTTATTCTAAGATCTAAATCATGGAAGAAGCAACTAAATAATGTATGGAATCATAGGGGAAATGTTTGGATTAAGGTTAAGATCTTACCCCAATGTAGAATCTGGAAGATAGCACTAGAAATCACTTAATTCCGAGCTTCCTAGCTCCCAAAAATGCAATAAGAAAATGAAGTTTGACATTGAGGATTTAATTCTGTCCAGGTAAGAAAATGGCATTCGCGATCACGAGGTCCACAGCCGTGATCGTGAAGCACAACCCTAACTCGCCCCATTTTCTCCTCTACGTGATCGCGAGCCTACTTGGGCGATCGCTACCCCACGTGAGAAGACCCATCGCAATCGTGGTCATCCCATCGCGATTGCGATGAAGGAAACTAGTGACAGCTGAAACTAGTTTTTTCTGGTTTCTCAAATTTTCGATCCAACACCCGAAACATATCTGGAACCCCCCCCCCCACCCCCTCCCCCCGAACACAAACCAAATATGCAGTTCAGTTATAAAACACGCAGCAAACATGCTCGCGCACTCGGAATTCCTGAAAGAGGTAGTCTTGACCTGGTGTTGACCAAGGTCAACTCCAATTCTTCAAAATACTAATTTCTCATCCAACGACCCAAATCACCAGAACGCCTCGGGACCTGAATCAACAGTCCAACTAAGTCAAAAATCACCTTCCGAACATAATGGAATTGACGAAACTTCAAAAATGACACGTTTACCCCCATGTTGACTTTGGTCAAACATTTTTATTTCTTTAACTTAAAAATTTCCAATTTCACCAAAAACCAGTCCAAAACCAGCCCGATTGCCTCGAGAACCGCGCCACCCATCCCCGCAAGTCATAATACTAAATACTAAAATGAAGCTATGGGAAGAATATTTTAGAAAAAATACGGTAAAAAACTCAAAACGACTAAATGAATTGTTACACTAGTAGTATATATAGAACTATTTAATAAAATAGAAAAACTCTATTATTTACACAAAAAAGAGCACATAGAGTTCTCATTGCGTCACCTCATTAGAAGTTGTTAGACATAGAAGGACAAGAGCAGTGTTGTTCTACAAGAAACCACACCTGCTTTCTAGGTCGATCCTCTAAATAATTTACCAAAAAATAATTCTGCGGATGAGTTCTCAATTAGTTCATCGAACAACGGTACAAAGAATTTGTAGCCGTCAACAGAAACTAAAGAACATAGAATGTTGGTGGTTGTTGATGAACATGTATTGGTCAATTTCGGAAAAGATTATGGATTTTGGCCGGCGTTACACTGCATGGAGAACACAATTCCTAACTACTCTCAACACAAAGAGCAATGTTATAAGTACTTGGGCAAAGTGGCACATTTTAGCGGCTCGAAAGAAATGATTAAAGATGCAGAGAATTTAGGTGAAGATGTCTGCCATTTGTTTTCCCGAAAAGACATGCGCAATCAGTTTATGCAAAAAAAAAAAAAAAATTGATTATATTCTTGGTGCTTAAATTTAGAAGGGGGTATCCATGATCTAGAGTTATTTCAAAGTGAATGTAATTTTATTTACATTATAATTTATTGCATATGCATACATAATTTTGTCATATAACCGATTCCGATTTGTCTGTTATTGAAACGTGATTGTTGTTATTGTATGTATATATACATGATTTGAGCAAAAACTAATAGAAACAAATTTTATTTAGATTTACATTTTAATTTTTCGCATATGTATACAAAATTTTGTCATATAGCCGATTCCGACTTGTTTAGGGTTGAGACGTGATTGTTGTTCTTGTATGCATATATATATATATATATATATATATATATATATATATATATATATATATATATATATATATATAGGCAAGAAGGGCAAATTACATGTTTCATTTTCTTCAAGCAAGCAGGAAAAGCCTACATCAATACCGTTATTAGGTTCAATGTAACTGTTACACCCCGTATCTTAGAACTAAGGTTAGACTCGTATCGTTAGAGTTTTAGTGGAAAAACTGAAGGTTTGAACGTTTTCCGAAAATGGCTGATAGGCTTACTTCGGGAAGCCATAACTCCTTGATTAGTTGGGAATTTTGGGAAAGTACCCTAAATGAAAGTTGTAGTACATAGAAATACCTTTCCAACCATATAAGGAACAGGCCAATCAGATATCGGATCAGGGAGATATGATCATCGCAAGATGGCTAATAGTAAGGCGCTTCAGATTTGATAGAATCGGCTTAGTTTTCGATACGTCTGCCTCCCAGCCCAATTTCGTGAAAATTCGTTGAGAATTTGAGAAAACTTAAAACATGAAAGTTGTATATCTTTGAAATGCCTTTCCAATGATATGTTGTGGAGGCTGAACGGAGCTTTGTGCTAGGATTGATACCCATTTTACCAAATGCCGTCAGAAATGGTCTAGGGCGCAGCACTGGGCGACGCACCAGGCCAAATTATGTACCCAACTTTGAAAAACCTTTTCCCACTTCATTCTAAACCGTCTTTTTGGTGAGAAAATACCCTAGGGTTTCCACAAAATATCCAAGGTGAGTTCCTACTCAAACCCCACTGATTATTCCATCAATCTAACGAAGATTAACGCTAGAATTCCCATCTATTCCATAGATTATCGATTGAATCTTTGTCTTGGACAAAAGAACCCTAGAATCCAAATTCAAGAGGATTGAACTTAAAAAAGGTAATGCTTCTACTCTCTAATCATTTATAGTTGTGAATTGATGAGTTCTTGGGAGAATAGTATATGGGTTTGATAAAGAGAATTACATGAACTATGCTAGGGTTATGGATTGTTGACTTGGGATTGTTGTAATCATGTGGATGATGAAGAATGATGTTAATTGAGATTGTAGAATCAGCTAGAAGTAATAGAATGGGAATTGGGAATGATGCTAATTGAGATTGTAGAATGG
>NC_081345.1:58866930-58889220 GCF_029784015.1 Lycium ferocissimum | reverse complement strand
TTTTAAATCAATCATTAACGAGTAGTATTAGTTATGTAATCTTTATCGAAAATTTTATTAAGGATTGTGGTGATCCATCTGTTTTACACATTTTAAATCAATCATTAACGAGTAGTATTAGTTATGAAATCTTTTATCAAAAAATTTATTAAGGATTGTGGTGACCTATTTGTTTTACGTATTTTAAATCAATCATTAACAAGTAATATTAGTTATGTAATCTTTTATCGAAAATTATATTAAGGGTTTTCAATCCTAAACGACGGTTATCAATCCTAAACTAAGGGTTTTCAATCCTAAAATATAAAGATTAATAATTAATAAGTCAAATAATTAACAATGAGTTAGCAAACAATTAGTATAAATAATTAATAAATAAACAATTAACTAACTAATCAAATAATTAACAAGTTATTATCATATATTTAATAAATAAACAATTAAGTAACTAATCAAAAAATTAATAAATTATTATCGTATATTTAACAAATAAACAATTAATTAACTAATGAAACAATTAAGAAATTATTAACAAATAAACAATTGGCTTAACAAAAACTAAACAAATAATTAGCTAGTCTAACAATTGAAATAGCTAGTCTAACAATTAATAAATACTTAAGTCGTTAATCGAACAATTAGCAAATACTAAATAAACAATTAATAAATAATTAACTAATTAACAATAGATAAACAATTTTTTTTAAAAAAAAGGGAAGTCTCAACAGTTCATACGGACTGCCGAAAAACGCACAAAAAAAATGCGCAAAACGGGAAATCCACCATGACACAATGATCATGCTTAGGGTAATAATATATTTAGCAATGTAATAAAAAATTCATAGTGAAATACCTAGATTGAAGGTTTTTTTGAGTTTTCAAAATGAGCTCTGCGCCGCTCTATTCCAAAATCTAACCTTAGAAACATGTTCCTCCACTTCAATATACTAAGAATATTGACTTTTGGGTTGAAAAACAATACGAAAAAGACATTTTGGGGGGTTGGGGACCACTGAAATGGAGCTTTAATGGCGGGTTTTTTGGGGGTTGGAAAGGTTCGGGTCGTCTGGTTGGGAAGGAGGGGGAATTCGTGCGTGAAAGGCCAAACTTTTATTTTTACGCATTTGGTCCTTTCTGCGTGAAAGGCCAAACTTTTATTTTTACAGTTTGGTCCTTTCACGCACTAAATTAGTGCGTGAAACCTATTTATGTGTTTTTTTTTTTTTTTTTGTGTGTTAGTTTGGTTCAACTTTTTTTTTTTGTCATACAAAAGTCGCGGATTCAGGGGAAATGAGTCGGTAAGGTCTTGGGTTTTATTCGAGTACGGGGGTTTTAGTTTGTGGGTTAGGTCTTCCATTTTCGAGCCTCCACGTGTCCAATCAGTCAAAGTAGGGGTAAATTTGAAACTTTGTTTAACAGTAAGGGCTCATATAGCCAAATAGTATAAAGGAGGATAGATTTAAACAATAAAATATAATACAGGCATATATTTGACCATTTTCGAAAAGGAAAAACTTTGTTGAATTTCTCTACCGTCGGTCCTTGTATATTTTGGGATGCTCTTATACAGTTGCTTTTTTTCCTTTTGCGTCAAAATTATTCCTTCCTTTAAATCATGTTGTATGCATTGGAATTTTTATTAAATTTAAATTCATAAAATAACAGACTACATTATATTCAAGATATATAATATATTAGTTCAAATAAATATTTTGAACTAATATAATTGACCTAAATAGTTCAATAAATATGAATTTAATTCATGGTCCAATTTATTGGATTAGTACATTTAATTGGGCTATAAATGATAAGCACATTTTATCTAGAACTTGTATCTATACGTCAATTGGATTTGGCACAGTGTGCTAAGTGTTAGACTTAATTGGCATATATTAGCCAATCTTTAATAAGTTGGCACAAAATAGCCAATATAAATTTTTTTTGTGTCAAATAGTTTAGCACACAATGACTCATAATTTTTTGAAAAAAAAATAGCTCCCACCTTCTCATTCTCTCTCCACATTTGTTTTCTTTATAGGATAGTTTCTGTCATTTCTTCTTTCCAGTTTCTCATTCTCTCTCCATTTCAACTCTCACCACTTTCTTCTCCTAAAAATCGATCAATTAGAACTCCCAAACAAAAATCTCTCACAATAAACTCTCATATTGATAGTAAATTTTCAAAAAATTTATTGGGTTTAGTAGAGTTCGAAATAGGGATACACCTTCGGATAATTTTGGAGCCTTTTGTTGATTTATGCTACAAATATATGGGGAAGAAAAGTTCTTCAAAGAACTTTAGCAAGAATCGGGCTTCTGTTTCTGATTTTGAACATTCCAATTTCAAAAAATTCTGACATGGATAATTTTGAATCTGAAGATTCTGATATGGATAATTCTGATTCTGAATCTATTTGATCGAATTCGTGCATTCGATGATGAATGCAGTTTTGAGTTTTATACACCTAATGTATACATATGTTTGGGTTCTTGTTTTTTTATTGATGCTGTATTTTGTATACATATATTGTATACACCTTCTGGGTTTTTTTCAGGTTGTTATAGTCAACTATGTATACATCTGTTTGGTTATTGTTTTTTATTGAATCTGTACAAAACATATATCGTATACACCTTTTGGTTATATAAACGAAATGTATACACATGCTGGGTGTTATTGCATCTGCTTTGTATACGTCTAATACACGTGCTTGTTTGTTGAATACGCTTTTTGGTTTATTGTTTGATTTTAGTTGGGTTTGCATAGACATATTGTATACACCTTCTGATTTGGATACATATGGTTGTGCACATAACAAATTGAACTCGTTTTTCTAAATTATAAAAGAATACATCAATTAAATGTATACATCAAGTATTTTCTTCCTACGACTACGTGTATACATAAACTATTCTTGAAAAAGGAAAAAAAACTTATTTTTTATTTTATACATCAAATGTATACATAAACTATTATCTGTAATCAAATACATGTTACTTCACAATATATGTCAGAATGTATACATGATACTTCATAGTGTACATCAATATGTATACATGGTACTTCACAATATTTATATCAGAATGTATACATGAATTCTCAGAAAGTATACATGGTACTTCATAATATATCATGATAGATTATTGATTTTGATCCGAGAAATTTAAGAAGATGGAAGAAAAGAGAGTGAAAAAATGAATGAGATATACACGGTAATGGAGAGATGGAAGAAATAAGAGAGAGAAACATTGAAGAGATTTCTTTACTGGAATTTTCTAGTTGTTGGGTTCCTGGATCCCTAATTTTAGGGATATCACGTAACAAAATAAAGGGAAAAAATTTGTATCGCTAATTTTAAGGATACAATTAATTGAAATAAGGAAAAAGAAAGAATGCTCCCTACAAATATAGTAATACCTGCAGATTGCTACATAGTACCAATTATTTTAGGCCTAATTTTTGCTAAAGATTTTTGGGTTAAAAAAATGTCAATATTATCTAGAACTTGTATCTATATGTCAATTTCCCATTTTATTAAGCTCAAAATGTCCTCTTATTCTAGAGGCCCAGTTTGGTGCCTCGTGTCAAATAACATGGCACACCAAGTCAAATAAAATAGCCAATAGAATCATAGTCACATGCCTAAATGACATAACATACCTAGTCAAATGAAAGATCAATGAAATTGTGTTAGGTAAAATGACATTCATGTTCCAACTAATCAACTATCTCCCTGTCACTTTAATCTGATTGGTTGATAAAAGTTTGTCCTCGTCACAATTCTTTCCTAAAACAGTAAATAGGAGTCCTCATAATACAAAAAAGAGAATAAAATTCAAAACAAGAAGTCAGAGGGAGCTCGTTGATCAAACACCATAGATTTCTCTACAAGCCACAAAGATGAAGAACAAAGCCAAATTATACTAAGGTGTTCAAGATCGACGTTATTTGTTCGTGGGATAATTATTTTTTGTGTCTGCCATCAAAGCGTTCATGATGAATAAATCAAATTCACATCCAAGTTCAAGACATAATTCAAGATCAAATTTCAAGCCATTGAATTCAAAAAGTCAAGATCAAATCTATCAAATTAAAGATTAAGCTTTCAATGCAAGCTCTTGAATTCAAATATCAGTCAAGATCGAATCCATTAAGTCCAAGATCAACATCAAGCCCTTGAATTCAAATACAAGTCAAGATCAAATCAATTAAATTCAAAATCAAGTTTAAAGACCCTTAAATTTATTTTTGTAAAGAAGAATCAGAGAAATTGGTTGGATTGTAATATTGAAATAAAATACTATGATTATTACGATATTTTCTAATCTTGATTA
Source organism: Lycium ferocissimum (assembly GCF_029784015.1). NCBI lineage: Eukaryota > Viridiplantae > Streptophyta > Magnoliopsida > Solanales > Solanaceae > Lycium > Lycium ferocissimum. The sequence goes on along the minus strand of NC_081345.1, from coordinate 58,884,885 downwards.
TTTTCTTGACACGAATTTTATTGTCTACACATGTATGAACCAAACTAGTGTCATTTGGCCCGTGCTAAGCCCGGGCCCAAACTAGCGTCTTACAAAATTGGGCAACTTACATAAACAACTACCTTATAACACAACAATATAGCTACAACTTTGCAATTTACAAACCGTAGCTACCTTTGCAATTTCGGCTGTATTTTTGTGTTTTTAAATACAGCTGTAAGGTTGCTATCCGAAATACAGCTGAATACACCAAATACATGTGACATATATCTGACCAAATACACCGAAATACATTCTAATACAACGAAATATTAGGTTGCTATTCGAAATACACCTCAATACATCAAATACATATGACCTGAATGTGGTGCAACCAATTTTGTTAATACAGTCAGATACATGTGTATGTGATTATATTTATATATAGTAGAAACTTGCATTAAATATAGCCAAAATAAAAGAATTATCAGTATATAAATACAAAGAAATACACGGAAATATATAAAAATATAGACGAAATTGTAATTTCTCAGGAAAAGAATGTGGCCAGTGGGATTTGAACCTGGGCGCGCAAGAGCATAGCACATGCCCTATGACCACTACCGTTACAACGCGCCTCATGTATAGTAGCTACGAAATGAAAAATGTAGCTACGAAATGTAATTATTGCAAAAGGTAGTTATAATCCATAAATAGCTCTTAGAAGTAGTTATGGTATGTAAATTTTCATACAAAATTCAATTTGTAGATATTTTGTAAGTTTTTTCTACTATTGTTTCTTTGTTTTTCGAACATCAATTTGACCTTTTCAAAAGACTTCTAAAATATTAAAGTACCAAAATATATCTAAAATTTAAGGGAATCTTTTTTTTTTTTAGTTTATATATTAGATTTAAAAAAAAAATAATAATAATAATCAAATATTGGCTTTTCTAATTGTTATTTTACTTAAATTGTTTGAGATTAAAATCTCCGATGATCCAAATTCGGCTTTTCATATGTTAAATTAATTTCATTTATTTTTTTTAATTGAACTTACTTATTTTTTACCAAAAAATATTACAATATTCAATTAGTATAAAAAATATTAACTGCGAAAATATTGTTGTATGATGAAATCAATAAAGTTAACTTATAAATAAATATAAATAATTAAAACTCTTGATATTACAAGATATTTTTGTAGATGTTTTCTCAAATTAAACACACGAAAAAATATTGAAAAGTCCATATTATTAAATTGTTCTTACTTTAAGCTTTAATTTTCCTTCCAAAAGATGCAAGTTAAAATATAACATTTTTTTCTTTTTCTTAATTTAATAAATTATTTTATGAAATCTACATTGTAATAACTTTTTCATGTTTGAATTTAACTATTTTGTATATGGTATTTTGCAAAATATTTTAATATTAAAAAGGTAAAAAATATACTCCACTTTTTGCAATGTAGTATTATTACTGTCTGGTTTCTTAACTACAGTGTTTTTATAACTATAATATTTTATAGTTTCTCTTTTAATATAGTAATTTATTAGGTAAGTTTTATGTTGAAAGTGTGTGCACGTAAAATTTGTTTAATTAAGTAACCTACTTCAGACTACAATTTACAATTTTGATTCATTTTTAAGTATATTTAACAATGCTAGTCTATTTGCATTTATTATTTTAATTTAAAACTTAATCTCACCTTAAGTGAAATTCTTGTTAATTACTTATTTTTGCTAGAATGTACAACACAAAATTACAAGAGAAAATAAAAAACTTTATGTATAACCGGACGAATAAAAATTTAAAATACTAAATGATAATTGGTAATTAACATCAACAAATAATAAATAGTATTACAAGAATAACATTTTAATTCAAGAATTAAGCCTATATTAAGCTAGAATTTGATTGACTATCATTATATTCTTTAAGTGTCTAAAATAAATTCTTAAGGAAAAATATAATTTTAAACAAATTTAATATATTTCTCATAAAAGACTCAAATAAGTATAAGCATGCTTTGTGGGACCACTAATCTTTTTTATGACATCATCATTTTTAGTGGCATAAAAAAAACACTTGAAGTTCTCAAAATTTACCAAAATGTGTAAGAGTTCACAAAGTAATAAAAACATTAATTGGGGGTAAAAAGAGACAAAAAATTCATGTGAGGACTACAAAAAATTGATATTCTCCCTTATATATATATATTACCGTAACTTTTAAGATAAATCAGTATTTACATCGATTGATGCGTGCAGACGAAGTCGACACTTATTGAAATCTATTTTAATTGGGGGACCAATAGTGAAAAATGTTGGGTTTAATTAATAGGTTGAATGGGAAATGGAGGGAAAAGAAGTGGAGGGAAAATAAGTTGTTCCCTCTTGCTTTATGAAATAAGCATTTGTCCCACATAGGTGGTGGAAAGAAAAGTTCTCCTACTTAAAAGTAGAAGCACTCGCCAACTTGCTAAAGGGTCGAAAGAGGTCTCCCACGCAACGCCGTCGTCGCTCGGCTCGGGTTCGGCTTCGGCTTCGGTTTCGGCTTTTTTGGACCAAATTTCCTTTAATTTTAATTATTAATTAATTAAAATTTTCAAATCCTGACCCGTTAGTGACCCGGATCCGCATGTCTGACCTGCGACCCGTTTCTTTCCCGGATTAATTTAAAATTTTCCTCCGTTTTTAAACGAAATTTTTCGCAAACCTTTTCCCAAGCAGTGCTTCAAATGGCTATATCTTTTCGTTGATCCTCAGAATTTTGACTTACGAAATTTTTTGATATTCTTCTTTTTCTTTCTCTGCACTTCTTAAAAACTCTCGTGTGATATACTACCTTCGAGTGGTTTGTCGTCATCAGAATTTCTTTGTGTACCGCTATTTTGGTGTGTAAATCGTTCTATCCTGGGAGGAAAGATTCCAACACCTCGGGTACATTGAGGGGAATAATTTCCTTAAGGATAAACTGTGAATTCAGTGGGCTCGATTTGATTCTCCATATAATTTAACATACTGTTCATATTATTTTTCCAGTTTCTGCTAATTTCATTTCTGGCTTGCGAATACTATCCGATTCTTTTTTTCTGTAATGTTTCAATGTATTTTTTTCAATACAGATTTAATAACAATCTTAAGGAAATTAATGTTTATATATTTATATTAATCGTACTTGCTTTTGAGACTAAATCCTTACGGTTTTCTACTTCGTTGGAATTTTTCTAGTCAACTTGAAGAACATAAAAACTTCGTTGGATTATTAAAGTTCATAACGATTGGACGCGATTTGAAGAACATAAAAACTTCATCGTGAAACGATTAGAAAAGATATATCTTCTTTGTTTTGAATGCTGTTTCATTTGCCATTTATTAAACGGTTGTCAATTATTGACGGTGAGGAATGGAAATGAAAGTGATGTTAATGCTCTAATGGAGCTATGCATTGGTACTCTTTGTTGGGGCAACAAATGTTGCATCGTCAAGCCATCAAAATTTGCGCACGCGATGGCACGGAGAAACAAGGGGAAGTTTTAAATGTATCAACTTCAAAGGATGGAAACAAAGAATGTTCTTCTGGCTGACCACTCTAGGCATGCCAAAGTTCACAAAAGAAAATCCTCCTGTTACTGAAGAAGGAATGCCTGAAAACTAGCGCTTTATGCTTACTGAAGCTTGGAAGCATGCAGATTTTTTGTGCAAAGGATACATCCTTAGCGCATTAGATGATGATACGTATAATGTCTCGATTCGCTAAAACTTCAAAAGAATTATGACTTGCTCGAAAAGAAGTATAAAGCTGAAGATGCGTATGCTTGAAAAAATTCGTGGTTGCCAAGTTTCTTACATACAAGATGACTAGTAAAAGCGTTGGAACCCAAGTTCAAGAACTCCAAGTCCTTATCCATGACCTTCTTCTTTGAAGGTATGGTGATCGACGAGGCATTTCAAGTGGGTTCTGCCGTGATTGAAGTTGCCTCTTCATGGAGAGACTTCAAGAACTATCTCTGAAACACGGACGTACGGAAATGTCACCGGAAGATCTTGTGATTCGCTTGAAGATTGAGGAAGATAATAAAGTTCTTTGAAAAAGAAGTCGCGTGGAAATTCAACGATTATGGGAGCGAACATCGTTGAAGAAGGCTCTTTCAAAAAAAATAAGAAAAGGAAGAAACCTTTTGGAAAGAGTAAGGAGCAGAACAAGAAAAAAATTCAAGGGCAATTGCTATAATTGTGGGAAAGCTGGCCACAAAGCCCCAGATTGTCGTCTCCCAGAAAAGAACAAGAAAAAGGGACAAGCCAATATGGCGGAGAAGAATGATGACATGGATGATCTGTGTACAATCTATCGGAGTGCAATTTGGTTGGAAACCCAAAGGAGTGGTGGCTTAATTACGGTGCCACTCGACATGTTTCTTGTTGCCGTAAAAGAAGCATTTGCAACCTACGCTCCCGGCGGGCCACGTTTATGGGAAATACGCAATAGCCAAGGTTGAAGGATATGGGAAGATACTACTTCGAAGATGGCTTCCGGCAAGGTGCGACTCTCAACAACGTTACGCACGTTCCAACAATTAGGAAGAATTTAGTTTTCAGGACTACTTGTCAAAAACGGGTTTAAGTGCGTACGGTTGGTGAGAAAATTGTAATAAGTAAGAATGATATGTTCATAGGAAAGGGCTACCTCACCGAGGGCCTTTTCAAACTAAATGTAATGGTTGTTGACAGTATTAATAAGAATTTAGCTTCGTCTTACCTATTGGAGTCAAATGATTTATGGCATGTTCGTTTAGGACATGTCAACTACAAAACCTTGCGAAAATTGATTAATTTAGAAGTATTGCCTAAATTCGAGTGTAATAAATCAAAACGTTAAATCTGTGTTGAATCTAAGTTTATTAAACATCCATATAAGTCTATTGATAGGAGTTCAAATCCTTTAGACTTAATCCACGTATATATATGATATGAAGTCAATACCATCTGCGGTGGGAAAAGTATTTTATAACTTTTATTGATGATGGCACTCGATATTGTTATGTGTATTTGCTTAATAGTAAGGATGAAGCAATTGATGCATTTAAGCAATACAAGAACGAAGTGGAAAATCAATTGAATAAAAAGATAAAAATGATTAGAAGTGATAGGGGTGGAGAATACGAATCTCCTTTTGCAGAGATATGTTTAGAATATGGAATTATTCATCAAGCTACTGCCCCCTACACACCACAATCAAATGGAATTGCGGCAAGGAAAAATCGAACATTAAAGGAAATGATGAATGCTTTATTATTAAGTTCCGGTTTATCGCAGAGCTTGTGGGGGGAAGCTATCCTTACAGCTAATCGAATACTCAACAGGGTGCCCTACAGCAAAACACAATCTATTCCATATGAACTATGGAAAGGAAGAAAACCCAACTTGAAATATTTCAAGCGTGGGGGTGTTTAGCAAAGGTCCAGTTCTTTGCCCGAAAAGGTAAAAATCGGACCAAAAACTGTGGATTGTGTTTTTATTGGCTATGCTACAAACAACAAAGCTTGTCGGTTTTTGGTTCACAAATCAGACAATTCCGAAATTCATGTTAATACGGTAATCGAATCAGATAGTGTTGAATTCTTTGAAAACATTTATCCATATAAAACTGAATGTGAGTCGTCAAGTGAAAGATCTAAACGACCGCGGGAAGAACCAAAGAAAAGTACACCAAGTGAAGAGGATCCAAGGCGTAGCAAACATCAAAGGATATCTACTTCCTTTGGACCAGATTTTGTGACATTCTTGCTTGAAAATGAGTCTCAAACATTTAAAGCAGCGATGTCTTCTTCTAATTCAGCATTTTGGAAAGAGACAGTCAATAGTGAGATTGAATCAATTTTGAACAACCATATATGGGAATTGGTTGATCTTCCTCCTGGAAATAAGCCTTTAGGATTAAAATGGATCTTTAAAAGGAAAATGAAAGCTGATGGCACTATTGACAAATATAAGGCAAGACTTGTGGTCAAAGGTTATAGATAAAATGAAGGCCTTGATTACTTTGACACATACTCGCCGGTAACAAGGATAACATCTATTCGGGTGTTAGTGGCACTGACAATCGTATATGGTCTTGAAATCCATCAAATGGATGTCAAGACAGCTTTCTTAAATGGAGAATTGGAGGAAGAAATTTACATGGAACAACCTGAGGGTTTTGTGGTTCCTGGTAAAGAAAGGAAAGTGTGAACAAGCACCCAAACAATGGCATGCAAAATTTGACCAAACAATGTTGGCAAATGGATTTAAGATTAATGAGTGTGACAAATGTGTTTACATTCAAAATACTCCAAATCATGAAGTCATTGTTTGTTTATATGTTGATGACATATTGATACTGAGCAGAGATATCGCCGATGTAAATGCTACGAAGCGTATGCTTGCTAGCAAATTTGACATGAAAGACTTAAGAGTTGTTGATTTGATCTTAGGAATTAGGATCCATAAAACTCCACAAGGTCTAGCATTATCACGGTCACACATTATATTGAAAGGGTACTTGACAAGTTCAAGTATTTAATTCAATTTGCAAAGACTCAATTGATGTAAGTTTTGCACTTCAAAATAATGAAGGTGAAAGTGACTCACAATTGGACTATGCCTGATTTTGGGAAGTTTGATGTATATTATGAATTGTACACGACCATATATAGCATGTGCTATTAGCAAAAGTGTCGATTCACCGAGTAATCCCAATCAAACTCATTGGATGGCAATGAAATGAGTCTTGGAGTATTTGAAACACACCCAAAACTATGCTTTTTATTATAATAAATATCCCGCGATAGTGGGGATATAGTGATGCTTGGATCACCGGATCATCCGAGTTAAATCCACAAGTGGATATGTTTTCACCGTTGGTGGAGGACGATGTCTTGGAAATCCTCAAAACGGACATGCATCGCCCGCTCTACCATGGAATGCGAATTTATAGCTTTAGACAAGGCCGGTGAAGAAATTTGAATGGCTCGAAATTTCTTCGAAGATATTCCATTTGGCCCAAACCTTTTGGCACCTATATGTATACATTGTGATAGCCAAGCGGCAATAGGTGAGGGCGGGGACCATTATGTATAACGAAAAATCGCGTCACATTCGATGGCGACCTGTCTGGATTAGACAACTACTTTCTAGTGGTGTTATCACTATTGACTACGTAAAGTCAAGAGATAACGTGTCGGATCCGCTAACAAAAGGCCTATCTAGAGAGGTTGTTGAAAGATCATCGAGGGGAATGGGGTTAAGGCCTAGGACAAGTCATCATGGAGATAACTCTACCTAGTAGACTGGAGATCCCAAGAGCTAGGTTCAAAGAGATCAAACAAAGTTATGAATGACAGTTCAACAGTGTCAAATAACTCAACCCATTCCAGTGATGAACACAATGTTCAGAAACAAGGATAAAACCTTAAGGCTTTTTAATGAGTTAATAAAGCATTAAAGTTTTTTAATGATTGTCTAAGTACGGCGAGCATGACCGGATAGTGTGTCTATAGGACTACACGTTTAGAAATCACCCTATGTGAGTGTGAAGTATAAGCCGGCTCTCAAGGGAATGATGGTAAGGCCCATTCTCTATGCATTCACGAAACCAGGTGGTGTTCATGGCTGAAACGAACACAACCGTGAGAACCATAGACGGTTGAGGGTTAATTGTGTGACTTATGTTGTCTAGGTATACAACAAAGTTCGACGGTTCAAAGATATCACATCTACCGATTGATCGAGTATATCCGATATAAGTTCACTACGGAAAGTTCAAAGGTAAACCTCTTATCCGGATGCGATTAATCTTCGCTTGTATATCACACACTTGTCCGTGCATTCCTTTATCTTATAGCCATTCCCAATTCATGTGGGGGATTGTTGGGTTTAATTGATAGGTTGAATGGGAAATGGAGGGAAAAGAAGTGAAGGGAAAATAAGTTGTTCCCTCTTGCTTTATGAAATAAGCATTTGTCCCTCATAGGTGGTGGAAATAAAAGTTCACCTACTGAAAAGTAGAAGCATCCTTCTTGTTGCTAAAGGGTCAAGAAGAGGGTCTCCCCTCGCGCCGTCGTCGTCGCTCGGCTTTGGATTTGGATTTGGTCAAATGATCTGATTGATTGATAATCTTTTTGGACCAAATTTCCTTTAATTTTAATTATTTAACTAATTATTAATTAATTAATTAAAATTTCCAGATCCTGACCCGTTAGTGATCCGGATCCGCGTGTCTGACCCGCGACCCGTTTCTTTCCCGGATTAATTTAAAATTTCCCTCCGTTTTAAAACAAAATTTTTCTGATATTCTTCTTCTTCTTCTTCTTCTTCTTCTTCTTCTTCTTAAAAACTCTCGTGTGATATACTACCTTTGAGTGGTTCGTCGTCATCAGAATTTGATGTATCGCTATTTTGGTGAGTAAATCGTTCTATCCTGGGAGGAAAGGTTCCAACACCTTGGGTACATTCAGGGGAATAATTTCCTTAAGGACACACTGTGAATTCAGTGGGCTCAATTTGATTCTACATATAATTTCTACATATAATTTTTATCTTGTTCATATTATTTTTTCTAAAGTTCTAATTTATTTTCTGATTTACGGAATCTATGTGGTTCTGTTTTTTTCCGTCTTGTTTCAAAGTATTTTTTGCAATACAGATTTAATAACAAAAAATTCACCAACAAGAAAACGTTTAATAACCAGCAGAATAATACTGCAATTAGTATACACGCAACACCTAGATAGGTCTTCGAAAAATTACGTTAAGCAACTTATTTCCTGCCAACCTAATCGAGGAGGAGGAGATGAAGAAAGAGGAGGATGATGAGAAGGGGTCAAAACAATCAAATAGCTAATTAAGTTTAGGGCATAATTAGGATAAAAATATAGTTAGATTGATGAGCAGTTAAGGTATATATGCACCGGATAAACAAAGAATTGATGAGCAGTTAAGGGGTCGTTTGGAGATGAGCTATGCAAGAATTAACTCCTGCATAAGTAATACCATGTTTGGTAGCTGGTTAGGAGATAAATTATTCACGAATATAATTAATACGGCGTTTGCTTTGCAATTCATATATATATATATATGTGGGAAAAGGACATAATTGGCCATCTCGGCCAAACTAATTCCACCTGATGGCCAAAGTTCTTTTAAACCCAAATTATAACCACTAAACTAATTCCATCCATTAGCCAATAATTATTTATGTACCTTATTTAATCACTGCAAGTCACTTAATATAAAAGCTTGTCTTCCAGAAACAAGAACACCCTACATGAATATATTATTTTTGTTTTCATTTCATCTCCTTGTTAATAATTGACTCATTCTGTTGTAACAAGTGTGTGGGAAAAAAATATGTTATATATATCCTTATTTTCAATTCTTTTACAATAACTCACATAATTAGAGAAAGGAGGACTTACCGTCTTGTGTATCTCTATAAAATAAATATTTTTGTTTTAATACTTAGGTTTTCATTTTCTTTTTGGTTAGTTTCAAGGCTTTCTAAGTTTTTTTCTTTTGTAATAATTTTCTTTTTTGTTAATGACAATTTTTAGTTTTTTTTGTATGAATCACTATGGTATGTATCATTTTTGTATAAATATGTATCATTTGTATATAAAATATGTATCAGTACCTATCTGTAATGTATAGAAACCGTATAAAATATGAATCACTAAGGTATGTATCATTTTTGTATTTAATCTGTATCATTTGTGTATAAAATATATCATATGTATAGAAACTGTATCATATGTGTATATAATATGTATCCCTGTTGTATATGTATATAAAATGTATCATATGTATATAAACTGTATCATTCTTGTATAGAAAGTGTATATATAATTCCAACATGTGTATATAAACTGTATCAGTCATGTATAGAAAGTGTATCATATGTATAAAAAATGTATTATAGAAACCGTATCATTGTGGCATATAATATGTATCACTATTGTATATGTAAAAAATAAAATCATATCATTATTGTATAATATGTGTATAATAAATGTATAATTAACGTATAATTTATGTATAATAAATGTATGATTAATTCCAGCATATGTATATAAACTGTATCATTCTTGTATATAAAGTATATATATAATTCCAACATATGTATATATCTTTGTACTTTTTTTTTAAGCGCCTGGGCTGTTGGGCCGGCCAGCCTTGGCATTATTTTGGGCCGGCCGGCCATTTTTTGGCATTAATTTGGGCCGACCGGACTCCTGGTGGGATTAAGCCCAAACAATGGTTAAATGTGGGATTAGTTTGACTGAGTGGACACACAGTGTCCTTTTCCCTATATATATACTAGTTTCTACGAACGTGCCTTGCACGTTATCCCCTGTCAATCATAACAATGTTAAGTAATACTATTTGAAATTACATATTATTTATTTTATGAGGTACAAAAATTTTAGTTGATCGTATGCATATAATGCTTCCCATTAAAATATTATTTTTTGATATACCCTTTATATTTTTATCTATGTTGAAAAAAATATTAGGATTAAAGTAATCCAACATTAAGAACTCAGCTAGTGACACATATTTTTTTTTTTCATTATATACCATCAATCCAAACTAACGGTTTAAATAGATATTATTTTAGGGGGGGGGGGGGGGGGGGGGTGGTTTGGCCAATCCGAAATTTGAATTTTTTGGATATTTGGATCATGGGTTGGACTTTAGATTTTATTTTTAAAATTTATGGAATTCGAATTGAATATCGGACTTAGTACTGCGGATTTTCGGATATTCTGAAAATTAAAAACTTTTATGCCTTATATTCATACCTACTCGTATCATATGTGTTAATGAATAAGTCCAATTTCCGTAGGTCCAATAGAGTAATACCCTGCGACCCTATCCATTATCTGATTAAGTCTAATATGGACTTACACTTCATGGGTGGTAGGGTGGCCTCAATCATTGTTAACTGTGGAAAATTATACGTTCTAATTATTAAGTGAATTGAGACTATTAATTGTTATAGCATGTCTTAAGCGCTCAAAAGTCAAAACTGAAAATTCAAAATATCCAAACAGATTAATCCAAAATCGAAGTTAAAAAATCCAATCCATTCCGAACTTATTTGTATTGAATTGGATTGTAATTTCCTCAACCAGAATATCGAATATCCAAACCGAAATTATCATACCTAATCCGGACGGGCTGAACACCCACCCCTAATTATTTACATCTTGTTTGGTCAAGCTCTCAAAATTTGTTTACTTTAAAAGTATTTTTTGTCAATAAGTGCTTCTCGAAAAGTACTTTTGGAAGTAGTTTTATGTGTTTGGCCAATCAATTTAAAAAAGACTTTTGTCAATATCAAAAAACCAGTTTATGCTTGGTAAAGATTCCAAAAGTATTTTTAAAAAGAAAAATATAATAATATATATTCAACCTTTGTTAAAAATAAAAAATAGAAAAAAACTTTTATTGTTTAGTGTTGTTGTGTATAGGTGAGATTTTTATGGTATCAGAACTTTGAATTCCATTATAAATTTTTAAAAACTATATTATTAGTTTACTTGAAAGACTTTAAATACTGTAATTTTATATAAAAGAGTAATTTAGCTCTCGGAGGATGTATAGTCGGTTACAGTTTTGACTGGATAAGAATACTATCTTATTTTTATTTAGTATATTTTCTTTGATTATTTAATAGCTTAGTTATCATGTCCTATTTTACTTCAGTATATGTTCTTTGATTTATTAATTTAGTTATCATGTCATTACTATGTTTGTTAAATGGTAAAAATACTACATAAAAGAAACCTTAAAATACATTAAAGAAAGACGTCAAAAAAAAAAACCAACGCATGGCCCACTTTGTATTTTGAGTTTCAAATAAGAAGTCTATTTTATCCGGAAGTAGTATCCCTTTAAAATTTTGTTTCTATTCGTTTTACCAAAATAACTTACAAATTTATCTTAAGAATAATGTAAAAGGACACAAAAGTGGTTCAATATTTGAATGATATTTTGGTCAACCAACATTTATAGTCATGCTTTTAAAATACTAATAATCTTTATGTACGTGCGTTGCATGAATATCCCTTGTCGATTATTACAATATTTATGTTAAAAACATAAATTGTAAGTTTATATGGGTGGTTGTTTACAAAATCTCCAAGTCCTAAATATTTGGTTAACATGTAGGATTATATATTAACTTGTAGGTTATTTTAGACGAGAATTTTCTCAACGATAATACTATAAATTGGCCTTTTTTTTTTCTTTTACGATTAACAACTTTCTAGAAAATTGAACGTTATTGATAACACATTTATCTATCTCCTTTATAAAACTTCAGCCAATTTTGATCTGCCCCTTCAGTATGTACATCATTGACCCTAATTCTTTGTTTCCAATCTACAAAAAAGACAAAAATACTACTCCCTCTGTTTCAATTTGTTTGAACCCATTTATTTTCAGGCACGCATTTAAGAAGAGGGAAAGGCTTTTTGAAAGCTGTGGTTCAAAATAAGCCTTGAAAATTTGTGTGGCGTAAATCATTCATAAAGTGAATTTGTTTCAGTAGGAAAGAGGTTATTCATTTTGGCACGGACTAAAAAGGAAATAGGTTCATACAAATTGAAACAAAGGGACTATAAGAATTCAATAAAAAGCATAACAAAAAAAAAAAAAAGAGTTTATCATAAAAATATGTTGGATCCAAATCAAAGATAACCTTTAAATCTCGAGTCCACCATTTAATCTACTGAAAACGAACTTGGAAATTTTTTTATTCCACAGAAATAGTCGAGAGATCTCCTCCTACATGGAATATCAAATAATTCATCAGTAAATCACTACACTAAGAGAAGAATGAAATCGGTATTTAGTTATAAATTGATTATGCTTATCTTCTCAAAGCAGAAGCCCAGTATAGCGACTAAATGATCCAGATTACAACAATACTCTAAGACCCAAACTCCATCCCGAAATGAAGTGGGAGGAGACCTTCAAGATAGGCCCCGTTCATTTCCGAACATGTCAAAATCAACCACCTGAAACACTCTACACCCCAAAAGGGTGTAGCAAGAGCAGTATCAGTACAATCAACGCGTACTGAGTAAGTATCATAGGCCGACAATGGTTAAAAACACATATCAGTAAAAGAATTCACAAATAAGCAGGATAAGCACTAGATCAAATCATACATCCATCTACCACTCGTATAACATGAAAACCCTAAAAATCATGTAAAATCTCCTCTGATGACCATCATTCAATTCCACAACAGTTTTACGCTATCCATTTATCATGATGCCATTCGTCCTCAGTACAGGAGTCCACTCATCATTAAGGTATTTCTTTCCTACGAACGATCTAAGAGATAAATTATCAAGTATAGGGCAACCATAATCATAGCCAAGTACATGTCATCGCCTAAGTAGTACGTCTAAACCCAAATATACCATGTTCCAATGTGTCCAATCCGAAACCAATACCACAAGTAAGCACCAAGTCATCACAAAATAAGTCATAATGTAATGCAATGCAATAAGGTATGAATGTAATGCAATGCCATGCAAATGCTGTGTACACATGTACTCCGAACGGAAATATCGACATCTCGGTAGCACAACCTAAGGTGACTCGTGAAGTCTAAGTGTCATTCATCCCGGATCTTTGCCCAACAGACATACGAGACCCTGAATCTTTGCCCACGGGGGTTCTCACCAGCACCACCCTGGAGGATCTGCGGAGTCCATGCACTCACTCAATCCACGATTTCGGAACTAACAAAATATCGGACTCTCACGTCACTCTCATTTAAAAATCGAGCCCAGCTCATCATAGTGTTTCATCAAGTACCAACAGTGTCTCAACAGTATATCATGAAGGATGAGAGTGCATGCAATGCATGTATCAACATCAATAATCAGATCAATAACACAAGTACCAATAATGGGTACGCCAACAATATCACGAAAGACTACACAAGTCACATGAAACTTTGTACCCGTATCATCGTCAACCCGTAAGATTCCATAATATCACAATCAAGGGGGAAACAACAGATTCCAATATCTACTAACAACACATGGTATCAAGCTAACACAATAGAACAACCAATCACAACATAATATTACCACTTTCCCTTTTTCTGCCTATCCGTTATTACTATATGATAATTTCACTTTCACTTACGTGACAATACTGCTACCAATCTAGAATTTAAAACAAAATCATTGGTACATTTTATCTGCCCAATACCGATTTAGGCCACTATAATAGCACAGCATATCTACGCACATCTTACAGCAATTCTCACTCAAAACATAGAAAAGTATGAATCAACCACTGCTTCCAAGTCACATAGCAACCACCGATACTTAAGGAAACCAATTCAAACATCTTAAGAAATTTACTGGCCACAAGCCCGAACACATAAATCAAACAATACCATCCTATGGATCCATCCCAAATCTCTAACTCCTACACATGCATTCTCCGTTCCTTCTAATACATGAATATGAGAAACTAACCAGAGTCTACCAAAAAGAAAAGCTGTAACCTATCTCAAAGCCTAGCTGGTGCCACGAGCATCCGTTGATTCTTTAATTCGATCATCACGTCATAATCCGCACGAAGGAACTCTAGATTTCATTCATAACAACACTAGGTGATTTATCAATCTCCTTCCATGAATAAGGTCAACTACCTAAGCCATTAGCTAGGTAGAGTTACCATTTTAAGCTTATCCTTGAGAAAAACCCATTTCCAAGATTCATGGAAAAACTCATTTTTCAGAAGGAAGAAGGTAGGAATCTAGGTTATTAACCCATCTAGGTGAAGAATATGGAGGATTACTTAATGGAATCCATGTGAAAGATAAGCTAACCCAACGTTCCTCCAACTCTAGGGATTTGTAATACCCATTTGATGGTTCTCTAGGTGAAGAGTTTTAGGAGTAATTTACTAGGTGAAAGAAGAAACTAGAAGGTGTTAGAAGGATTTTCATGCCCAACAAATCTGATTTTAAGCTTCCCAAAAAGACCTGGGGCGGCTGGAATTTAGGGTTGCGAGAAAAAAATGGGACCAATTCTTAAAATGATTTCTTAAATAGGGAACTAAATTGCGCGTCACCGCTTCAGCGGCAGAGCTTCAGCGCTATATAAGTCGCTGCCGGCGGCTCGCTCGCCACCCCACGCAGCTTGTTGGGGTCGCCAGCCCGGGGGCGTGACCGCTGTAGCACTAAGCCATGCGTTGGGGCGGTCTGACTGGGTCCCCGACCCGAATTTCGATGTTTGATTCCTTCCCGTACAATGGGTCCCGCTAGGCTAGATGTCCATCGGAAATACTTAGCGAACGGAAAGGTCTAGGATGACATGGTTATGAATATTTCAGAATTTTTTACGGTAAGGACTAAACGGGTCGTTACAACAATTAAAGTGCAAAAAGAATTCTATTTCACCAAATTTATTTTAAATTAGTCCACTCAATGATATTTAAGATATTATAATTATACATACAATTTCTTCATTAAATAAACACTTTAGCTTTCAAAGGACATACAAGCTGACCAACATTTCGGGGATATTTTCATCAATCAATATTTAGCGTTGTTGCACGGATATCCCTTATCGATTATCATAATATTTATGTTGAAATAATAAATTGTAGATGCTAGTGGTGTGATCACCTAATATCTAAATTTAATACAATTAGATATTATTAGAACCTTAAAAGATGAGTTCTCTGATATTTTAATTACGGAATCTTGCACTACAAAGGACTCTTTTCTTTTCTATCTTTGATAACCAATTTGAGAAAATAATATCTATGAATCAAATAGTAGTCAAATTAAATTTTTTATTTAGAATTGTCTAATATTTTGATTTTTGAATCAATAGGACAATATTTAGAAGTTTTTCATTTGGTTTGTATTCGAGTGATAGACTCACATATCTTTAAAGTTGTTCTTTTTTAAAGATAAATCATCCTATTATTTAGGAGTTTGATGTTGTTTATATATAGTATTACACATATGAACAATTATCTCTTTCACAATCCTTTGAAAAAATAACGCATAGCGGCGGTAATTAGCACCGAAAAGAGTTATACTTCATATCAACTTCTTAGTGGGAATTTTTTTGCTGCTTTTTGTGTCCTGATTTTAGATATATTTTAGGATTCTAGGCTATTTACATTAATCATACGGATAGTGGCTTATTCCAATTTTATCCTGACTTAACTTAAATTTTTAAGGGTATAAAAGTCGATCAATATTTGGAGGATATTTTCATCATTCAAAAAAATTATTCGTGATTTTATATGTATACACACACACACACACAAAAAAAAAAAAAAAAAACATACCCAGTGAAATCACACAAAGTGGGGTCTGGGGAGGATAAAGTATGCGCAGACCTTACCCCTACCTTGGAAGGTAGAGAGGCTATTTCCGGGAGACCCTCGGCACAAGGACCAACAATTCAAAACAATATAAAAAGCCATGGCAAAACACTATAAAAACATGATAAGGATGTCTGAGAAAAAGGAGTCGTAACTATAACAAATTAGTAAGATAGTGGAAGTACAAGAAACAACAGATAGTAGTAGAAATCGAAGGACAAGAAGCTACAAAAGATAATACTACGGCTACTAGTATGAAAGAATAAGTAGGACAACACCCGACTACCTACTAACCTTCTACACTAATCTGTGTCCTCCATAACCTCCTATCTAAGGTCATGTCCTCGGTAAGCTAAACCTGCACCATGTCCCATCTAATCACCTCTAGAATGAGGTGATATTGTTATTGTGATCTGTCCGTCTTTGGGCATTGCAGACTAGTGTTAATCTCGTTCATGAATTGTAGCATCTTACTTGTTGTCGTTTGAGACGACGATATTCATTCTACTATGGCTTATTATGTAGACTTTTTATTGATATTGTTGGTGTGCCCAGGCGTGGTACTTTTGATATTGATTTGATGATTGACATTGAACTCATACATTGCACGCATTCTCATCCATCATGATATACTGTTGATACATTGATGACAGTTAAGGAAACACTGTTATAAGCTGGGCTCAGTTGGATAAGAGTGACGTGAGGATTGATATTCGATGTTTATCCCAGATTTAAGGATGTAACGACCCTTCCGGTCGTTATGAAAAATGTAGAGTCACCCTACCAAATAGAAAACCTTCCTAAAGGTAGAACGAGCCAGTAAGAACTCGATTTTGTAAGCTTAAGAGCTGAAATTTGACTTGCTTGTGATTGTTGTTTAATTTTGATTGAGTCCGTCGGTGGGTGACGTAGGAAATTAAAACTCCGTTGGGAATTCCAAGGCCATGGGAGGATTCATATTATGTTTTTATGTCTGGGTGTATGTCTTGTTTGTGTTTTTGAGGCCTCGGATGAAATATGGAGTGGAAGGGGGGGGGGGGGGGGGTGGACAAAGTCGAGCCCGCTCCCAAATGGCCCCCCTCGGCGGCGGTACCGGCTGCGCGGTGGGCCGGCCGGCGCCGGCGGCCGGCCATTTCTCTTGTAGCCCGCGTGGCGGCGATTTGCTCGCTACGGCAATACCACTGTAGCGGGGAATGGACCGCTATAGCAGTGAGCGAATTTCTATTGGGTCCGCTATAGCGGTCACATGGCCGCTATAGCGGTGAAACGACCGCCGCAACGGTCGACGGGGGTACAGAATTCGTGTTTTACAGACTTAGTCTCATATTCTTTATTCAGTGTAGTTGGCAGCGATTGCCATGACCTAGAACTCTACTATGAAGGACGCATGTCTGACCTGGATCTACAGATCTATCTCTCCAAGGGAGTCACTTAGAGATCAATTGAACCCTCTGACGTTCATTCCACTTTGGCGAATCTTGCCTACGTCTCAACCGAGCTGGGTCAATGTGGTGACAGGGCAAATATTGAGGCCTGATCTATTGTCCACCAATACCAC
>NC_081345.1:58834970-58866830 GCF_029784015.1 Lycium ferocissimum | reverse complement strand
AATTTTATTTTTTAGAATTCAATAACCTTAACAGAGTGACAAGGAAACACCAAAATGCAAGGGTAGGAGGTTGTAAACCTATAGGCTTGAGAGGGATGCCATGACCATCTTTTATTTTGGGAGAAAAGATACTAGCTTGACCCTTTCTCAATCCACTCCTAAGATGTCTTTAAAAGACCTTCCCCATCTAGCCAAGTGGTTTTCAACCTCAACCCATACACTTATGGCCTTTTATTACCCTCTATCAGATACCAAATGACACTGGACAGTTTGCAGATCAAAGACAAGTGTTTTCCTTTTAAGTTCTCAAATACTGTTTTCTTCTTTTCTATTATTTCATACTCCTCTTTTACTTAGACGAGCACCATAAAGTTTTGTTTATATCTGTGTCCATCCTAAGCCCAGACAGCTTTCAAACAAAGGGTTATCATTATTTTATCAACTACTTATACACACAGGAAAACAAAGAAGGAATTCATGTCTCAAAGCATAACTTTAGTCTTCACAAATAAAAACCAGGCTGTTTCCTTTTATTCTTCTTTTAACACTGAAGCTCATGAAATTGGAACACTTATGATCACTTACCAAATTAAGACCCATACATGGATGAAAAGCAATACAGATGGAAGAGTATAACATATCAGTCTATTTTTTTATTATAAATTTGCTTCACCTCTTAAATAAAATAATTAATAGGGCAGGACCAACGAGAAGAAATAAGTAAGAGAATAGACCTCTCTCTCAGACACCATTTCATTCTATTGTTATACCTTTTTTTGTTTCAACATGATCATGACTAAGTTACAGCTTGACAGTTATCCTATTAACCAATCATTAACTAGATTAACTCTAGTTAGTCTTAAATGATGACTTGATCCTATAGTTCCTACCATTGATCACCTTTTTCCATAAATCAGAGGTGATCACATATGGTCTAGCCTACATTAGATGATAACACAACCACATATACTTCCACGAACAATCTACCAAACTGCTAGCCTAAGCCATAAACCTAATATTCCTTTGTTCTAGTATTAGATAACAAACTAACAGTCCATTGGCTTATCTTGTCTTACTCTATTCTAAGTGCAAGATCATTTAAGGGGAAAGGAAAGAAGCAATAAGGCATCCCACTATTATATATTCAGAGGTTCAGCAAACAGATTCACATTCTATCTAAGTGTTCCTTTATTTACTTATTTTCAGAGAAAAAGAAACACATCAAGAGTTGTATCCAACACCAACTTATCAAGTTAAAACAGCCCAGTTAAGACTTTGACAAAAGACCTCACTTCACAACAGAGACAATTCATGACTGATCAATAAGGCATCCCACTATTACAAACTTTTTGGTATTTTTGCCTTTTCCTGGGCATTGATTAGCTCACTTTGACCCGAGGGGACCGTTGACAAGCTTCCCGAGGTGTCTGGACTGGATTCGGGCAACTTTTGAGAAATATAGGCTCAAAGTGAAAAATGTTTGTCTGAAGTTGACTTTAGGGTAAACGGACAATTTTCAAAATTCCATCGATTCTGAGAGGTTCGGATGGTCGTTTAGTACTTGGGTGTCTATTTGGTTCGCTTCCCAATGCACTTGGATGTATTTCGGGACTTGGGTTGGGAAATGAGAATTAAAGCATCGGCATTTGACTCGGTCAACGAGACCTCCGTTGGGAATTCTGAGGCCACGGGCGCGTTCGTAGCTTATTTTTATGTGTGTCTATGGATATGGCATGTGAGCAGATGGCCTCGGGAACTAGTAAAAAAATCAGATCGAATTGTGAAAGTTGGGAAGTTTTCTGGTGTCTCGTGCCCGCTTTGGCGGCACCAGCACTGCTTCAGTAGTACCGCTGGGGTGGTAACCCTACCGCTGAAGCGGTCTAAGCATTTTAGGCTTAACCGCTGAAGCTGTCAGGTGACCGCTGGGGCTGTCCCAGTACCGCTAAAGCGGGTGACGGGCAGTTAGTAAAATTAATAAAGTGTTAAAAGCCCTTAGGCCCTCATTATGTCCCATTTCGATACTTGAGCTTGAGGGAACTGTTCTTAAGGATATTTGGAGGAGAATCTTGGATGTAAGTCTTGTTTATTTCTTCACTCTTCCGTTAACCATAATCATGTTAGATTCCCCCTTTCCCTTAATAAACCCATGGTGATGGGAGTTGAAAGTGGATTTTGGAAGAACATTGTCCCTAGGCTTATTAATGATAAATTGGTGATATTTATGTTAGATATTGAATAATCTAAGCTTATAATCATATATCTTCCACTTTTAGCGTTGAATTTCGAAATCAAAGGTTTAGGGTTTATACCCAATTTGGGGGTTTTAGTTGAAATAAAAAATTAAGTTAAATCAACAATTAGTGGTTGGGTTATGATCACCTAGTACTCAATTTGGTATTTTGCTTCAGAATTTCCCATCTTGCCCCTGTGGGCCCGTTTTGCCAATTTCTAGGGCTAGAATTGACCTAATTTGAATTATGGCAATATTAGTATCATTCTTCATGATTTTTAATATAGAATTTGATTATGCTTAGACTACTTTGGTTCTGAGGTTCAGCGAAAAGGCAAGGCAAAGGAGTGAGTTGTTGATATTGCGGTTCGGCTATCCAGGTAGGTTATGGCTTACCCTTGGTGAGACTTCGTATAGTGAAGCACATATTTAGATTATATTGTCTGAGACAGCATATGAACCTTTGGTTATGAAGTTGGGTTAGATATTGCCTTACGTTGGGCCGTGTTGTGTGTTGGGACTAGCCACCCCTTTGTGTTGTGCTTGACTATTCTATTGTATTGGCTTGAAGCCATGAGTTGTTGGTAGATATTAGATCCTGTTATTCATCTTGATTTGGATATATTGTTGGCATACCCACTATTGGTATTGTGGTATTGATATATTGCTGGCATACCCACTGTTGGAATTGTGATATGATACATTGTTGGCGTACCCCATTGTTGGTACTTATGATATTGAACTTGATTGTTGATGTTGATACACGCATTGCATACATTCTCAATCGTTCTTGATGCATGGCCGATATCCGCTGATGATCCGGTATCATTGATTGAGTGAAACTGGTATTTTGGTAAACTCTTTTACTTGAGTGATTGTGAGAAGGGCGATGTCCGAAGATCAATTCTGGAATAGTTGATTGTATGAAACTGATAATTGATAAACTCTTTTACTTGAGAGATTGTGAGATGGCCAATGTCCGATGATCCATCCCGGCATCGTTGTCGCATGGTCGACTCCGATGATATTTTCGGAGTCGTTGTTAGTGAATGGATTTCGTAGGTCCCCCAGGGTGGTACCGATGAAAACCCCCTGTGGGCAAAGATCCGAGATGGGTGGTACTTAGACTTCGTGAGTTACACTAGGTTGTGCTACCGAGACGTCGATATTTTCGTCTGGAGTACATGTGTACACCTCATTTGCATGGCATTGCATCGCATTATGATTTGATTGAGATGCTTGATGATTGGATTGTGATGTTGGATTGGATCAGATATATTCAGACTTGACATATTTGGGATTAGATGCTTACATAAGCGATGACAGATACTCGGTTGTGATTATATTTTCTTATGCTTGGTTGGTTTATTTGCTTATCTGCTTTATTATCTGAATTGTGTTAGCTATGCTTAGTCGGCCGATGATGCCTACCTAAGATCGTTGTTTATATCGACTCGCACTGTTCGCATTCTTTTATGAATGCGTAGCATCGTCGGATCCACTTCCATGACCCGTGGGTCGATCGGGACGCCTTCGGCTTTCTCTCGAGTTTCCGGGGTGAGCATGGCCGTCCGCTGACCTTGAAGACTTTCTCATCATATGTCCTATTTATTTCAGAGACATAGACATTTTATGTATTAGTATTCCAGATTGTATTATTCCCTTTAGATGCTTTTGTATTATTCAGACCAGACCCTGGGGGTATTTATCTTCATTCGGCACTTTCTGCTACTTATATATATCGGGAGACTTACGTATTTGTTCTACTCCGCTACTTAATTTTCATTCTTTTATGTATTGGTTCATTGTTTGAGTGAGGGTTCGCGTACCGAGGTGAGAAGGTAAGTGCCTGCGCGTCCTAGGCTAAATGGGTCATGACAGTATGGGACTTAACTGTAATCTCAAGCACACAACACCAACAAATCATCCACATCCATCTATACTAACACACAAAACGTTTCATCTCCCCTTTTTTAAATAAGTTGAACTTCTCATGTTGAATTTACTTAGGATCATGATCAATAAGCTAGCAAAACATTCAAGAAAATATAAGGGAAAGGGAAAGGGATTTTTAAAAGCATTTCACACACAAATCATTATAGTGAACATAGAATCTCATGACCACATGAACAAAGAAGACCAATTAGTGATTTTAAGCAGCTTAGTTCCTAAATGGATGTCACGACCCAAACCGGAGGGTCGTGACTGACACCCAAGACCCTACTCGGCTGAGTGCCATACTACTATTCCATCCAGGAGTCATAACTTTTTGTGAACCTTTAATCTACAAAATGACGCTTCCATCAGGAAAAAAAAAAACTTCTCAATAAAACTCTTTTGTCAAATCAGGGACTTCTCCCTTATCGTTAATTCTTACTTTATCAGGGACTTCTCCCTTATCGTTAATTCTTACTTTTAGTCACAATAAAATCTTTTAAAAAAAATAAAGCATAAAAAAAAAACACATCGACCTATATGGTCGCTTTACACAATTGTCGACATCTCGACGCACTATCCACATGACACTGTCTGCAAAAGTCTCTAACATACACGAGATACCATAACTTAATTACTCTGACTCGACAACACTCCGAACTGAGATGGAGCTCACCAATCCCGCTGATAGCCTGGGAATATCCTATGGCCAATGTCTTCTACTTATCTGTATACACCTGCGTGGCATGAAACGCAGTGTCCCCAGGCAAAGGGACGTCAATACGAACAATGTTCTGAGTATATAAGGCAGAACTGAAACAATATATCTCGACTCGGATGATAAAAGAGTAACAGACTCAATTTGTACCTGTAACCAACTCTGATAAACATGTATGTGCATATGAAATTTTGATGTAGCATGAGTATGTATATATATATATATATATATATAATGCATGCCTTTACCCCGCTTCAAGTCCCTTCGGCACAATAGCATATTTTTCGTGCAACATAATCATCATACCGTAATTCTCGATGTGTGGTTTGCGCATGTAACACCTTAGCCCTTTTTCCCTTCCCCATGAAATGATGTCTTGCATGTATGTAAATATGCAAATGCATGAAAATCTTTGAAAACTATCAAAAGACTCCCTTCGGAGCAACTTTTAGTTCAAAACGGGAACTTTTTCCCTTTTCTTAAAAATGGGAACTTCTTCCCCTTTTTCTCAAAAATGGGAACTTCTTTCCCTTTTTCTCAAAAATGGGAACTTCTTTCCCTTTTTCTCAAAAATGGGAACTTCTTCCCCTTTTCATTTGTCTCCTTCGAGACTCAAAAATCAAATGTAAAATGCATAGGAAAGAGAAAACCTTATAAACATCCCCTTTGGGAATTAGACAACATTATGAAATCGTACAACTTATTGGTGCCCCTTTCGGGACTTAAGAGGTCAAGGATACGAATATCCCTACACTGTCTAGGAATAGAGTCTTTAGAGTTCATTTATTTGCTGGGTTCGTTCCGATAATAAGGATCTTCATCACTACCATAATCACCACCACTATCATGTCTCACTTCGAATGATCCATAACATAAGGTGAGGCCACATATTCGGAATATAATCAAGAATTATGTAGCACGCTCAGACATAAGTTGAGGCCACATGTTATGTAGCACGCTCAGACATAAGCTGAGGCCACATATTTTGTAGCATGCTCAGACATAAGTTGAGGCCACATATTCTAAATATAATCCAGAATTATCTAGCACGCTCAATCATGTCATGAAATGATCTAGAACCTTAGGCTTGGAAAACTCTAAGATTGGAGTCATCATAAGAATTTTCAGAAATTATACACTTCTGGCATTTCTAGGAGTAAGAATATTATGGTTGTCATGTATGGAATCAAAACATAGGAATCATGTCTTTGAAAGAAAGGGACGAGCCTTAACATACCTGGAAGCTCGCTTCTTGACTTTCCAACCTACCTCCTGTCTTGAAATCTACATATAAAACCATCCATACTATTGTTAGGCTCACCATCATACACTTGCCTTAAGCCTTCAATTTAATCCATTTAGAATCTGCCGAAATTGAGCAGCATCTCCCCGCTTTTATATGCCTAGCCCGAAATCACAATTCAGCAACCAATCAACAACAACAACAATACCAACATCAACAACACTATTATCCATACCAATATATTCCATAAACATCCCACACGATGTTTTTCAACATATAACAACAATATACACTTCCTTTCTTCCCAATCAAGGAGCATAATCTCATCAACATACCAACACCATTAGATACCATCTCCATACATGTAAATCATCCCAGCCACATGGCCACAACATGCTCAAAATAGTCTATAAACACAACAACTACAACACAACACTTTATGACCTTTCCTCCATAACTATTTTCACTTCTAAGACTTGCTAAACCTTCAAATAAACTCAACATAAGAGATAGGATGAAGAACATACCTTATACTTAAAGAAATTCAACCACACCAACTTTCTTCAAGACCAAAATTACCACAACATCAAGTAGAAGCAAGAACAATCACCTTTCATGGACTAGTTGGGTGTAATCTTGTTAAATTCTTGATTTAATGGGCTATAAATGTTTGGCGGTTGTGTTGGGAAGTTTCTAGGACTATTGAGACTATGAAATGCTAAAAAAATGGGGTTAATGGGGGTATTTATACCCCTTATAAGTCGGTTCCACCGACCTTCTCAAGTGGGACCCGCGGAAGCCATTTGACAGCTTGGAGTCTTTATATTAAAATGGCCATAACTTTTGATCCCGCTATTGTGTGAGGGACCACAACATATGGTTGGAAAGATCTTTCAATTATCTACAACTTTCATTTTCAATGTGTTTCCGAATTCACTACTAATAATAGCATTTTGGCCCCTCCAATTCAGATCATCCGAAAACGTATCCTTAAATCATCCTTTTGGAGGGCTTATGCACATATTTGGCTTAAGGGTCCTTCTTAAGACTTGCTCAACTTTCCATGTACCACTCATATCACTTTTCATATGTCCTTTATAAAATTTCGACATTTGGGCCCCACCTTAACTTACGGTTACGAGGGCTATTCATCAAATAACATATTGACTTATTTACGCCATACAGTCTCCAAATGTCATCTATATGTTATTCCTATACCCATATAATATAATCTTCATCCCTAATCCTTGTATAAATTTACTCTCTCTTGAGCTCATACTAAGCCGTCTACAGTCTTGGTAACACGAAATTTTTCGGGGTGTAACAATGGACTTCACAATAACACTTACAGTGGTTCCTATTGTTTGTATTAAATAAGGCATAGGTTAAGCATAGAACCAAATAAGGCATATTCAGAAAATAAGCATCATCAGACATATAAACATAGTTAACTTACAAACATACTTAGACTAGGCAGGACACTAAATAACAAAAGGAAATGAATTAAATTAAGGCTTACCTTTTAAATGCACAGCCGGGAAAAGAATGGATTTGAAGACCTTGGTGCTTCCAAATTCAATTCTCAGCCACACAAAGCACAAAAATAAATGAATTTTACAACTAGAAAAGACTCTAACCCCTTAGTTGAAGTCTAAAATTATACTAATAAAGCATAAATTTCGAGTAAAACTCAAAGTTGCATGCTTCTTAGTTCTAAAACCCTTTTCTTTATCTTTTTTTTTTCCAACTTCCAGACCTCTCAAACCCTCGTTTTTTACTTAAAACTTCCCACCTCCTTTTTTTTTCTTTTCTGGTTGAGATTCTATTTATAGAACCCCAAGGCTGTGCAAAATAGTGAAACCAACGATGTGGTACAAATCCATTTTTCAAGTGAAAACGAATTTAACGCTTAAGATTTAATGTAAAATAACATCTACGGCCAGATCTGTTCCTTTCAAAGATGATCTGAGTCAACCCACGAAGACCAATAGAAAATAGCAAAAAAACCATAAAGCAATATAACATTAATTGACAGAAAAATCATAATTTTGACTTAAAAATACAAAGAAAGAGTAAAAGAGGGGATTTTAGTACCGTTTGGGACAAGTTTGAATGGAAAGGAGACCAAACATTAATTATTTTCCGATTCGAGCGGTACTACATCTGTGAGGACTCTGCATGCTCTGAATATTTGCCATTTTCACGATGAGGGAGGGAGAGAGCTCAGAGACAGCGCCTCTAGGGTTTACCTGAAGAAGAAAGAGAGAGAAGAGAGTAGAAAAAGAAAGGGTTGGGGGGGGGGGGGGGGTTGGGGATTTCCTTTTTTTTTTTTTTTGTTGCAAAAAAGAGGAAATGAAATGAAGGGTTGGGGGGGAGGGGGGCTGTATATTAAAAGGGATTGGGCTGGGTCACAGCCTGGGTTGGGTTGGACTCGGTCCAAATCGAAATTTAAATTATGGGGCCTCATCTTTATGTATACATATATATATTTCATAAATATATGTATACTTGGTGTATACATTGGGTATATATAATACCTAAAAAAATGAATACTTGGAAAGGAAGTTAAAATTGGATGAAATTTAAATTAATGAAAACATTTAGGTCCATAGTTATTTTATTAAAAAAAAAAATTTTAAAAAGTCTGTCAAGTTGTCAATAGGCCTAAAATGGCCTTAATTAATTAGCCTAGCATATTTATTTTAATTACGGCCCTTTTAACAAATTTTTGAAAATTAAATAAAACCTATTATTTCAAATCAAATTTTAACAGGCTGATTTTGCAAAACAACTCTAATTTCTTTAAATTATGGATTGACTAAATTAATTATGGCCGAGGCAAAATATATCTATATAAAAGGCTCAATTTTGCAATCACCTAATTAGTTAATTAACCTAATTAAAACATTTAAGGGAAATTATGCCTGTTTTATAAAAATCAAAAGTTAAAAATGTTAAATAGTTAATTACTTAAATCATTTAAATTATTCAAATTTCCAAAGATAAAATAAAAAGGAAAGAAGTATTTGCAAAAAAATGGTTAAATAAGAACCCTTTCTTCTATCTCTCCTTTTCTCTCTCTTTTTTTTAGTTAAATTTAACAAAATATCATGAAAATGCTCATTAATCTCTAAATAAAATTTATGATGCATGAAAACCGTTTTTTGTTAATTAAAGGGAAAGAAATATTGATCTGGACAATTTATAAAAAATCAGTAGCTTTTTTTTTAAAAAAAGTTCTCAGCTCATTTATTTATTATCCGGGGATTCTGAGTGACTGAAATAAATTACGGTAGGTCAAAAATTAGGTGTCAACATCTATTTACCGTAATTTGCTTAACATGGCAATGAAATTTTCTTAACATGGCAAAGAAAATACTTGCTTAACATGGCAAAAATATATCAAAATTGGAAAAATTTCATATTTATTTCCCTACCTTTATCTGGAGCTCAATAAAACCTTGGCTGCCATCTAGTGTGGTCAGTCCAAATACACGTGAATACTTCATCCTGGCAATCCCGGTGGTGATATTTGAATTACCTAAGCCGTGGCCACAAGCACCTTAATCTTCAGTTTATATATATATGTAGCCCCCCACTATTTGGAAACAAAGAATGAAGTTCCAAACAATGTATAATGCCTCCGAAAAAACCTGTTGACTATCGAGCAACACTGCTTCATTAAAAACCTTGGCGGAAAAACCCAATTGGGACAAAAACCGGTTGAAGAGAAAAAGTGTACCGCACCACTGGCCACAGTTTTCATGCTAAGCATAATATCTCTTGAGGAAACTAACATTCCAATTACTAGGGACTTGCTTGCCTCCTTCGTCCTCCAATTTATACGAACCTTTATCGGCAATGCCAATCACCTTGAATGGGCCTTTCCAGTTAGGACCTAGCTATCCAACATTTGCGTCTCAAGTACTTTGCATCACCTTTCGTAGCACCAAGTCTTCGAATTTGAAATACCGGAGGTTGGTGCGACGATTGTAACATCGTTCCACCCATTGTTTCTGAGCAACCATCCGGACGTACGCGAGGTTTCTGTGTTCCTCCAATATATCCAACTGCACGAACATTGCTTCAGCATTGTTCTGCTCTTGTGCCCAATCGTACCATGGACTAGGGCTCCCGACTTCCAGCGGAATCAATGCCTCTTCCCCATATACAAGGGAGAAAGGAATTTCACCGGTACTGGATTTTGTCGTGGTCCTGTAAGCTCATAGCACCACTGGTAACTTTGGTGGCCATGCCCCCTTGGCATTTTCTAACTTCTTCTTCAAATTTTGGATAACCGTCTTGATTGTTGACTCCGCCTGGCCATTACCGCTAGGATGATAATGAAAAGATGTGATCCTTTCGATGTTCAATTTTTTGAGGAAGCTTGTGATCTTGGCTCCGATGAACTGCGGACCGTTGTCACAAGTGATTTCCTTTGGGATCCCGAACCGGCAAATTATATGATTCCAAATGAAATCGATCACTTCCTTCTCTCAGACCTTTTTGTACGCTGCTACCTCGACCCATTTAGAGAAATAATCTGTTACCATCAACACGAACCGTACCTGACCAGGTCCCGCCAGTAATGGCCTTACAATATCAACACCCTATTTTATAAATGGCCACGGTGAGATAACCAAATGCAGCTCTTCACCTGGTTGATACAACATTTGTGCGTATCGGTGGCACTTGTTAGGGTTCACTTTTACGCGTGTGCATAAAAGCTACTAAGAGGTTGTTGGTGCTCTAAATGAATTTTAGTATTCTTAGAGTCACTACCTAATTTAATACAGGGAAATTAGGAAAATCGGGCAAAAAAGGTTTATCAAGCAAGAGAAAAATTCTTTTAGGACCAGAGTTCGAGGTAAGGGATCTGGTGATCCCCTAGGGAAGGTTTTAAGCACCCTAGTATTAAGGATCCGTAGAATACGGTTGACCTACGAGCTTCAATGTGTGATTAATGTGATTATTTGCTTAAAATGTTTACTTTATAGAAAAATGTCATACCTATCATAAATTCAAAATTCTGGCAAAATGTCCCCTTAGGAAAAGGGGTTTTTGGTTTCAAAAATCCGTATAAGTGTTCAACTCACTTCATTTTTGGACCAAGACACACTCGATATTTCTCCCAAATATTGTCAATACCATTTTTGTCCTAATGATATGAGTTTAGTTCTTATAGGTTTTAATATATAGAAGAAAGTATGGAATATATCTCCTATTTATAATATAAGTATATAATGGGAAAGTGGAAAGTTTTATTAAGTCCAAATTAATCCTATTGAAGCTCAATATGTCAAACATAGTCTACACCAAAGCCAACTTAGTCAAAGCTTGGTCCAAGTATGTTTCCTTTTGATTTTTGTCCCTTAAGTTTGGGCTTTTGGTCCCAAAAGTCTTCCGCCTCGCCTTCTGTAATAGCTCTCTTTTGAGTATTCTTTTGGCTTCATTCGGTGCCAGAAGTCTTCCGCCCCACCTTCGGTAATAGCCCTCTTTTGATTTCCTTCTTTTTGACGTGCCCCCTGAGCAAAATCTTCGGGAGTATAACATCTTCCCGACCTAGTCATCCCATGGGCCATGGCTACTTGCACCACAAATTCTTTTTTGGGAGTTGCTGCCACTACTTGGGTCAAGTGCGCGACAACTGGCGCAGGAATCAACACTTTGAACTGTGGGCATTCCTGTATAGAAAGCGACGCAACTGTGTGCTTGAGTTCCTGCACAGAGTCTCAGATTATAGGCCTTCTGCGATCAAATCCTCTTCTTTTTCGAACATGTGGATCACATAGTTGCCATGGTTAGGTAACGGGTTGGTGTTTACATTGGACGCAGCCGTCTGGAGAACAATCTCCTTTCTATCAATCATATCTTGTATTTTGTACTTCAGATTGATACAACCCACAATACTGTGCCCCACACCATTAGAATGGTAGGCACATGTTTGGTCTGCCCGATAAAATTGGTTTTTAGGTCAACAACCTTTGGTGGAAGCGTCTGGGTCATCCCGGCAGCACTCAATCTTTTGAATAGATCAGTTCGGGTCTCCATCAATGGGGTAAATATGCGGGCAGGCTTCTTTTCGAAGTTTTAACATAGCGTATTATAAGCATTTGGTGGTGGTTGTTTTTGGTAATATGTGGGTGGGTTGTTTTGTGGAGGTCTGTAAGCAAGTATGGGAGTTTGGTAGTTTGGTGATGGAGCTTGGTAATTTGGCAGTGGTGTTGAAAGGTGTTTTGTGGAGCTTGGTAGTTGGTGGTGTAGTTTGGTAGGTAGACTGTGCGTAATAAAAGGGCATCGGGTTGTATGGCGCGGGTATATAGGTATTTGGGGTTGGTGAAGAGTATATTTCTATCAAAGGCTGGAATTCCACCTTTCTTCTGAGTCTGGGGCTGGGAGTATGGGAGATGTTCGCCACGTCCTCCTTCTTCTTTCTGATGAACCCCATTGAGCTTGATCTAGTAGCCTTGCCAGTTACACTTATGATTCATCCCAATTTGAGACCGTCCTTTGTGGCCTCTCCCATTTTGACAAGTTCAGAAGATGGCCTTCCCGCCATTGACAGCATTCGGTCGTAGAAATTCGTCTCTTAGGAACGGATAAAGACTGAGACAAATTGTTCTTCGCCTATTGGCGGTTACACTCGAGCGGCTTCAGTTCTTCACCTACTCGCATACTCGCAATAGTTCTCGGTGGATTTTTTCTTTATCTTCTCCAGGTAGTACTAGTTTGGCACTGTTTCCATGTTGTAACGGAAACTTTCCATGAAAGCTCCAGCCATATCCTCTCATGTGGTCCATCGGTATATGTCCTATGTCGTGAACCTTTCGGAGGCTTCTTCAGTTAAACTTCGGCTAAACAACCTCATAATAAGTGCCTGATTATCTCAAACACTGACCAATTGGTCGCAAAGAAGCTCGTAGGTGGGCCTTGGGATTTCCCGTCCCATTAAACATTTCGAACTGTGGCACTTCAAAGCCTTCGGGTAAGTCCAAGCCTGGATGATAGATCATCGTAACTCAAACCCGTAGTTTTGCGGCTGGCCCTTATGGATGTTCCAACATCTCCGTCATTTTGCGCTCAAGTTCTTTATCGCGCTTGTCTTTCTCGGCCCTCCATGCCTTTTCCATCTCTTTATAATGGTCAATATCTTAATGATCGCGTGAAAAGGTGTTTGGGGTAACGGGTGTGTGCAAGGAAATAGTTGGATGAGTGGGGTGACTTCTGGGTATGTGTAATTTTTGTGGTTGGTAAGGAGATGGTGCTTGGTTGTATAGTGGAGCTTGGGTGGGTATTTTGTGGTGCTTGATAAAAGGGAACAGAGTGAGTGGTTCTGAGGATTCGGACAGTGTTGGGTGGTGGTGGAGTTTGGTATGAAGTGCCAATATGTCTAACAACAATTGGGTTTGGAGTGAATGGCATGGTGGTTCCACTGGGGTATGTGGGGAAGTGATCGGTTAGTAGTGAGCTAAAGGATCGAAAAGGCGGCAGACGCCTTCTTGTCTCAGTGGGGCCCTCTCGGGCAAAGACTGGATAGTTCAACTCTTGGGACCTTTTCTTAAAGGTCAGAGACTATCTTAATCAAGTCCTCGGAAGACGAGGACTCTTGCAGCTTCGGTATGGGCGACTCTCTAAGGGAGAGGTCAGTCCGATTTTGCACGTTCTCAGACGTACCATCGATTTTTTCTTTGCCTCGGTCTTGTTGGGATAGGGATGCTATTGCAGCTTTAGATCTTATGAAGTATGTCAGTGCAAATACATATCAACTTTCTCTTTCTATAAAAAAGAACAACTCAAAGGCAAACGACGTTAGTTTGTTAGGCAATGATAAGTAAGCAAGATATCACACAGAGTTGGGGTGTAAAGCACGTAGCACATAAATAATCATATGTTTGATTCAAATGCTAGATTGAACCCTTATATCGGGGTTTCAGATATTGTTGGTTGTTTGAATTAAGTGGGGGAAATATATATTTATATAATATAGGGACCGAATCTTACGTAGACTTCCTACGTATCCCTCCACGGGAAATCAGGCCCTTTTGTAGTTCGGTTTACATAAAATAAACTCTCCTACTTTAAACCTACCCAAGACCAGGCTTGATAAGGGCTTCCTATCTATCACTACTTGAGATATCAGGTCGGATGTAGTTTCTTTTACATACAAGTGGAGAGGGGAAAAATCTGTTCAAAAATACAAAAGGGGACCCCCCCCCCCCCAAGTATCTACTTAAAAGGTGACCTCTCTTTGAGATCGGAACGGGTTGTTTGTCCTTTCAACCCGTTTTCGGCCAATGGCCCTACTTCCTAATACTGAGGCGGGAGTGTTGATACCTAATTTTCACCTCATAAGACGCGTATTTTAATTTTTAAAATTCCCGAGTCAAAGATAGAGCAAGGATGCACAAAATTTCAAAAATCCCGAGAAAATTGTAAAAAAAAATTGACATTTAATTATTATTCTGTAAAAATTGACAATCACAAGAAAATTACGAGTTATTTACTTTCATAAATATAATTCAAAAATAAAATACGCATCTTCCTCCGTCTAATTCGGGAAAATTGTTAATTAAGACGACTTATGAATTACGGCTCATTTTTTACCGTATTTTTACATTTTTGAATATTCCTCGGAACAATATCAATATTAGACTTGTTTTAAAGTCAATAACTTAAATTTGCGAGTTTTAAACTTTCACCCCCCCATTCCCTCATTTCCCAACCCCGACTCCTCTTCTCCCTTCTCAGGCGATAATGGCGATTCCCTAGGGTTTCATTAGCGATCAAAATATGTAGCGTTTCATGGCAGATTCTCACTGGATTTTTGAGGGCTTTTACCCTTTGCCTTGTCTTATCATCATTCCCAGGTTTAATTTTGTGATTTCGCGTTATTTGGGCTCGAATTAAGTCGTTAATTGGGATGTTGCTCAAATTCTCTGAGTATGTGGTTTCCATGGGCGGAACCAAGAGTTCCTAGCCAACTTGTGCACCACGTACTAGAAACAGGGGACCTAGGGTAATTTCCCAAAAGACTTTGTACAATTCGGGTACTATTTTGGGATTTCTATCCTATTTGTACAATGTATACGTTGGATGTACTGGTTTTTTGTCCTATTGGTGACTAAGTGTACTATCCTAGTATTTTGCTTATTCAGTTGATTTTTATTTGTATTTTAGGGTATAAATTTGTTATATTTTGTGATATGTGTTGTTTTATGATTGGTAGTAGTACAATCAGTACAACTTGTTGAAGAATTTGCTAAGTTGTTACTGAAAATTTGAATTTTTTTCGGATTAGGTTCAAATGGGAGGGAAATCTGTTGGGGGGATGGGCTTTTTCCCATGGTTTGTTCTAAAACCTATTTGGCTACTCCTATAAATAGAAAGAGATGGCCATTAGAAGAGGGGTTCCATTTTTAGAAAAAACAGAAAAATCCTAAGTTGTGAAGAATCATATATATCTCTCATTCCTTATATACTCCTATATATACTACCTATATACAAAAAAATACCTGCCAATATATCACTATTATCAAAAGAAGAACAATATTAATATATACTTTATATATATACTATTCAAAATATACTACAGTATATTAGAAAAATTCAAAAACAAGGGCTGCTTTTAAAGAATCTTGGGTGTTGGTGTTGAAGTTGTGATCCAATCTCTCCTATTTGATCTTTTGGTTGCCCCATAGAAAGGTATTATCCTATTCTATTCCTTTTCTTTATTTCATGTTTTAATTTGTTTGGTATATTGTTTGCCTATGTTTGATTTTAAAGCTACTTTAAGTTGTCCCTTTGAAGAACTTAGCATTTATATATGGTTTTAAGTCTATTTTGATATAAGCCTTGTTTGGTTATTGTTTCATTAAAACATCAAGGCTGTCATGACATAATGATGTTCAAAAAGATTTTAAGTAATTAACTATTGAGTATTAAGGTTTACTAGGTTAAAATGAGTTAGGTGTTAGCTTTGGATCTTTTTTACAGTCTCATTTGTTAGTCTTAAGACGTTGGGATGATATGTTTCCATTTTTGAGACTGTTTAGTTGCTGTTTCTGTAGCTCCTGAGTACCCTTAGTCCTGTTATGGTTATTTAGTTCACCTTTTAATTTGTTGGATGATCCCGAATAAAGTGTAGATCATTTGGTTTGATTTATAGATGTTTGCCATATGTTTATCATCTAAAAACTGTTTAGAGTTTTAAAGTAAGCCTATGTTCTTGTGCTCATTGATTAGTAGTTGAGTTCTAGTTTAAATGGAATCTTGAAGTGATATAAGCATCTCTGAAATGGTTAAGTGACCATCAAATAGGAACTGGCTTCAAAAATGAACTTAAGTCTTTATTCTCTTTTGAAAAAGTGGCTTGTTTATGTATACTTCTGAGGTTTTGTTTGAATCTGCCTTATGTGTTAATATTAAGTGATCTTCTAGGATTATTTAAGTTGAGAAAATAACTTAAAAACTTCAGAATATGATGCCCACACCGTTATTTGGGAATACTTGAATTTGAAAGACACTTAAACCGCTGCTTGCTTGGTATTATGTGTGCTAGAACTTATTTTCATTCTTTTGAGGTTATTTTCTTTCCAAATCTGTAAAGAATGACTTCCCAATCCCTGATTCTCGTTTACTTGGATTAAGTGACATGTTAAGATCATAAGAAAGGAATTATTGCTTGTCTTTATCACTGTTTTGCCTTATTTGGTATGCATTTGTCATTCTTAAACTTGGCTAGACATCTGAGAGGCGGAAATGATCTTGTCTACTTGCTTGAGGAACACTAGAATGGTTAAATGTGGATTAAAGACTCCAAAAATGGAAGAATTTATCTATGAATAGGAACTGGATAAGTCTAAGACATGTCTAACAGGTCCATCAGAATGACTTGAGTCTCTTTAGGTCTTGTGTGTATCAATCATTTATCCGAGTCATTGCTGATATATTCTGTGAGTTTGCTTTGACTAGATAAGTTCTAAATACCCGTTTTGCTTGCCAAACCATGTTGACACTAATGAAAACTAGAATGTAACCTTAAAATAGGATTTTGAAAACCGAGCATAGTGATGGTTTCATGACTTTCCTTCTTTATTTTCTTATGTTTGATCCTGCAACTTGCATATGCTATCTTTTATACACTGTTGACTATAATTCTCTTGAGTATATTACTTTGTGACCTAGGACAGTGCCATGAACCTCCTTTGAGACTTGTAATTTTTTCCATGTGAATTTTCTATCGCTTGTGATTTGCTTTGACCACACTTGACTCATGTTTATTCCTAAGGATAGTCTTATATTCCCTCATATTCTATGGATTTGCTGGTTCTGATTTGACTATCTCTTACATCTTAGTTGAACTCTATTTTGATTCTGTATTTGTGATTGAATCTGTTTGTTTAAATCTTGAAGTAAAGAAGTGGGAATAGCAGCTTAAGGCTCTCTCTCTCTTAATGTTCTCTATAAGACTGCTTGTATGCTGAGGCAATTTTTTGTAATTAGCTGAGCCTTTATGACCTCTGAATGAACTTAAACTAGGATATAGAGACCTAAGGGATTATGGTAAAGCTGCACCCTGTAAAACTGGACACTTTGAGTTTACTTTAGGTTTGATGATCATGTTTTGTCATCCCTCTACTGTCTAGATTGCTAAAAATATGATACAAAACTAGTACTAAGTCCTTTATGACTTGGTTTATGACTAATGTATTTACAGTTCTTTGTGAATATGGCCTTAAGTCATATTTTGAAGTTGATTTGTAATTTGAAGTTCTGAAAATTGCTTAAGTGTCATTACTGTTTTGAAAGTAGGAACGGAATGAGTCTTATGACCTATCAAGCTTGACTGAGTATTCTAATAGGGTTGAAAATTATTTAGTATATAACTTGTAGGACCTTGAGATTATAAATTGTTAATATGGGAGTCAAAATGGGAACTTGTTTTGTTAAAATGGAACCTAACCAGTTCTTAAATGCTTATGTGTGCTTAGTTGAAGTCTTAAGAGTTGAAATAACAAAAAGATTAGAAACTCCCCTTTGTTTTGACACTTACTCCTGTTTTGAATCATTTAAGTCATATAGGGATTAAAAGGAGCTTGTTTTTGACCTTGAAGTGATAAATTGTGGCTATTTGCTATCTTGAAACTTAGCATTGTCTTGAATCCATTGGTGTTCTAAAGAAAAACTGAGTTTGTTATTTTCTAAACAAGACTAAAATTGACCAAAATGGTACGAAACAAACTTGTTTGACTTAAAGATTGGAGATTGTGCTATAACTTGCAATTTTGCTTATTTTCCCAAGTCTGAAAATTTGAAGCTGAGTGAAATTCATTCCTATGTCAAGGCTATTCTTTATGATTCTTGTTAAGTGTTGTAATGCAACCTGAATTAGCTATAGAAGTTGAAATTATGAATTTTGTTTTGCCTACCATTGACCACTAAGCTTACTTAATTAATAGACTACTAAAACTGTAAAAGTAGAACTTTAAACCTTTTGTGAAATTGTTTGTTTTTTTGGTTCACTTGGTTGCTTGTTTGGACCCTATATTTGGATGAAGTTCCTTTAATAGTGATTAAGACTTGATTAGTAACCTGGTTCTGGACAAAAACAAAATGTACTTGGCATAACATGTAGTGTTTAGGGAACTTTGTGAAGGTTCAACTTTTCATTTACTTAGATTTTTCCCTACATAACACCATGAGGTGCCTCTGTTTGCTTTAAAAATGCATTACATTTGGTCTTTTTTTTTTTTGAAAATTTAAAACTTACTTGAAAAAGAAGAAGAGACTCTGTGTGTGAACTATTTAGACCATTTGTGTGCTTACTTGCCTCACTTCTCCTTGGTTGACTGTTCTTTTGTTGTGACACTTAGAATCTGAGAATTTGTTTTTTTTAAAAAAAAAATATATAAATGATTGAAAAGATGCTAAGTCAATACAGTAAACTTGTTGTTATTCTGGAAAATTGATTGCAAGAGTTTGAAAAGAAAACTGTAAGCAATTTCGAAAGATGAAACTACCTTTGATTGTTTAGCTTGGTTGCTTCTCTGAGCTTTATCTAGTGTGTGATCTCACCCTTAAACCTCTATGATACTGTTTAGAACCCTCTTTGAATCTTGTTTGGACTAATACATTTGACTAATTAAGAAAGCTAATAGGAAATAACTTAATTCTGTCCCTTTCTTTTTGATGGAAGTTGTTGTGCTATAAGAATACTTTTCCATGATCATCTTGATGTAGCTTTCTGTTTGGAATTGCTATTTTCTTTCATTAGGTTTATACTTGAAATTAATTGGAATCTGTGTAAGTGTTTTCACTTGACCAACCTCTAAAACTATGTGTGTAGTTGATGATTGCCTTCATTAACTCCATAAGATGTTAAAATAGATTGAGACTTGAAATTGCATTTTTTAGAAACTATGAATACCTTACAAAACTGGTCACCTTTGGTTTGTTTTAGCTTGACTTAACCTGTGCCTAGAGACTCTGCGTGCATTATTTTGACCTACTGGTATCTCTGAATACAACTAAGAATGAAGACTTGATATTTGAACTAGAAATTTTGAAAAGGTAAACCGAAAATATTGTTTGCAAAATCGTGCTCATGAAAACAAAGTTGTATTAATCCCCTCAAACCGGAATTTTGAAAATCTCAATTTTGACTAAGAGTTGCTCTCATTTTAGACTAGATTAATCATGAGTTTCTTGACTTAGAAACTGCCTGATGAATTGAGTTTTGGGATGCTGATTTGCTTAGCTTAAACTATAGATCTTTTGCTATTTGTTTTACTGAAATATTGCTTGATTTACTTGCCTAAAACTTGCCATTTGAGAAGGTAAACTTGCTTACCTGTTAGTATGTGCCATTACTGGGTTTTGAGTATTTTCTAGGAGTTTGATGTTGTTTCTGGGTAGTTTTGATGAGTTATTTTGAAGGACGTATATGGGGGACATATAGTGTACATGGAGGATATGCCTCCCTAAGGGGTTTTGCTCTCCATATATAGTTATATCACCTAGTATATCTTGAATATCGCTGTCCTACACTTAGCAAAATTCATGTTTGCTTCACAGTTTGGGCCTGGGCATCAGTTCAGCCGAGATTCATTTTAAAATTTGTCCTTTTTGCATAATTGTCCCCTTCCCTAGATAGTTAGTAATTATGGGCCTGGCCCAATTGTTTTGTATTTTAATTTTTGGCCATGTAAGTTAATTTATGTCCCTGAGATTGAGTACTAATGTATTGTATACCTTTTATTTTGTAATCCCCCATATCTGTTGGTGGGTCCAATGAGACCCACCAACTCATTTAGATCGAGTCAACCTCAACCATGGACGACTTAAGCATTGGAGCGGAATAAGCTTAAATTGCATTATTTTTTCTGTTGGGCTTGGTAGGCCCAACCCCTTCACTTGATATTATCAATTTGACATTATATGCTTATTGGAACCCTTTACTAATTGTCACAAAATTAGAGTTGCTAAAAATCATTACCAAATAAAAAGAATTGATTTTTGATAAATAATTGGCGTGTAAAAGTGATTCTTGAGACAAAAACGGAGATGTGGGTAAAAATGGACATTTTCTCAAACTTAAAAATATACTTTTTGGACAAAAAGGACTTGGAAATTTATGGACATTGAGACAAATTAGGACTGTACCTATGGACAATTTGAACAAATGGACACGAAATAACCTTGGACTGATATCGGACTAAAGGACTACAAAAAATATATAATATAAAAAATACGATTAGAATACGGACTATAATAGTATGCCTAAAACTACTATCCTAAAAACTATTTTTCATACTAAAAAATATTTTTTCAAAACTATTTTGGGTGGACTTACGTAGGGTCCTACTTAGGTTAAGAGCCTTCGGGTATTAGCTTAAGTGTTCTAGTCAAGCACCCAAACGCCCAATTTTGGGCAGAATTTTACCACTTTCGTTTCTTGAAATATGATGTATTTTATATGAATGACTGAACGCTTTCGTTGCGGGAATATAAGCTAGAACAATTTTTTCACTATAAATAATTCATATCTACCGTATTTTATGGATTTTTAATACGGGGGTGCCTAACACCTTCCCCGGGGATCACCAAAACCCTTACCCACACTTTGGTTAGATTAGGTTTCTTTTAAAATTTAGCCATTTTAAATGAACCCTTTTTGAATTGGTCTTTCCTAATTTCGTAAAAATTAGGCGGCGACTCTAAAAAGTAAAGTCCATTTAAAGCACCTTCACGTAGAGGTATATTTTTCCTTTTTCCTGGTACGATTGACAACCGTACTTCTCTGGGACACTTTCCTTTTTAAATGAGGCAAGTGCAAATACGAATCGGAAAATTTTTTGAATCGCTACAGATGGCGACTCCGCTGTGGCTAACCATAAGGGTTTCGATAATTTGTGTGTTTGTACGATATAAATTATTTAAGTGATATAAATTGTTTATGTGTTTAAATTTCCGCAAGATATAACTGTTATTCATGCATGCATACTCCGCCACTCCTGACATTTATTTTGCATTTTTTCTAAAGGGTGACGACGCGGGATGAGCTGTGGTCATACCTTCACTAAAAAAAAACCTTTTGATATATTCTTTGGAGGTCTCTAAGGTCGAGTGGGCATGCGGTCATCCCACGGCCTTAGAGAGCCCACCCCCAGCTTGTTCGGTTGGGTAACCTGTGTCATTTGCTTGAAAACCACTTTAGAATACTTAGCGTAGAGCGAAGCCAAATCCTTACTGATATAGTGCATGCTTACCATAGACCGGTTTGGGTATCTCAGAACTACCTAAATCGGACAGGAAATATACCTTACTGTGTTCAGATGGTGTAAAAACCTGAAGGCACTGCATCCCACTATTTGCTATCTGGAAGCATTATTGTGCCATGTATGAAATAGATTACTGTTCTTAGGGGCAGGGAGCTAACAGTGTTCTATCTTGCAGATGTCTCCTGATGTGCAGTTTGATATGGTGCTTGGTCCAACACCAGGTTTAGTGATGTGGTGGGAAGGTTTGACTAATGATTAGAAGAAAGAGATAACAGGTTATATAGGGCATCTACCTTCGTTAATGGATATGACTAGGGATCCGGGTCTGCTAGAGATTGTTACTAGTTATTGGGATAACGACAGAATGGTGTTCAGATTTGGAGAAATAGAGTTGACTCCCACTTTAGAAGAGATTAGAGATGTCTTGGAAAGTGTAGAAAGTGCTAACAGATCCATAAAGAACTTAGCTCAAAATATCCTTATCCCTCACAAACCTACCCCAAAAGAAATCAAAGACATGTTTCCTTTCAAAAAGGCCGATTGGGCAAAAAGACCCACTATAGCCTTTAGAGAGTTATATGGGAGGTATTCATCCAAACAGAGGTACGAGAACCACATCCTTGAGTTTTCGTCACTCCAGTCCTGATAAGCTAACCAAACACTAGCCTTTATCACCTGCCTACTAGGAACCATGGCATTTCCACTAAATGCCTCCGTAGCTTTTGACACCCGGGTTGTATTTGTTGCCCGTACTGTTCTTAGGAGAGTTACAACGAATGGGCTTACCAAATATTTTGACATCATCCTTATTGTCACGACCCAACCGGAGGGCCATGACGGGCACCCGGAGCTAACACACCGAGCACCTCTAAACATACATCTCATAATTATTTCTGAGTAGACCATAAAGATAGCTCATGAATAGCATAATCAGTAAGGGCATATATCACAACGTAACGGCACATCTCTATATAATCTTCAACAATTATGCCCATCGACACCAGCCGACAAGGCTACTAAAATGTTATGCAATGATATGAACCGGTAGGGTTATGAAACGTCTAACTGTACACACACATGTCTACAAGTCTCTACATAGAATACAAGCGACCATAAGGACCAATACCAAATAGGCTGCAGCTCCGAAGTAAGTGAAGTGCTCCTGAGAATCCACTGATAAAACACCTACGGATCTGATCCGTCTCTCTGCCTACCTGCGGGCATGAGCGCAGCGTCCAAAAATAAAAGGACGTCAGTACAAATAATGTACTGAGTATGTAAGACATGAATAACAACATAACAACAAAAATGGAACATAACATGAGATAAGGATAACCTGTACATCTAATTATCTCATAAGGCAGATACCATGCATGCTAACCTTACCTTTTTAAATTAACATTATAAATTTATATATATATATAAACTGCCCGACCATATCGGTATGGTGTTATGCTGCCCGACCATATAGGCACGATGTTATCATCATTCGCCCACGTCCGGGGTAATCATCTCACGCCGCCCACTAGTGGTGTCTGCCGGGTCATGTGAGCACGGTGTTATCTTGCCCGGCCATGTAGGCACAGTGCTATATATATATAGTATCTTTCCCAGCCATTAAGGTGCGATGCGAAAGAAAATACTTACATGTATATAAAGCATGCACGAGAGCTCAATTAAAAGCTACAACTTTATCGGAGTGACGTAAGGTCGGTAACCTCCAATTTATATTATGGAACAATCATCATAGCTATATCTCACGTTGGAGAAAAAATTATCATAAGGCGAGATCAACAACAATAAATAAAATCAAGAAATTCATGAAATAAACTCAATAACCTCATAATAGCATCAAGACTGTAAACTTTGGAATCTCTAGAAATGGGATCATCATCATCATCATTATCATCATGGAGCATACTTATCTTTTGCATCATAAGAGACTCTAAGAATCATGAACTTCTAGCTTTTGGGAATAAGAATATTATGGAAAACATGTATGGGTTTATAAGAAAAGAATCATGCCTTTAGAAAGAAAGGGATTAGCCTTAACATATCTTTTTGGTCTCTTACTACTTAACGCTTATCCTTCCAGCTCGTAAATCTACATTCAAGAGAATTCATACTACTGTTAGGCTTATCGTCATATGCTTATCTTAAGTTTTCAAATTAAACCCCTTTAGAATCTGCAAAAATTCGGGCAACATCTCCCCTGTTTATATCCCTAGCCCGAAATCACAATACCAAAAACCAACACAACAACAACAACACTAACACCACCAACATCATCATCAATACCAAAATATTCCATAAACATCCCACACGATGTTTATCAACATACTATAACAATATACACTTCCTTTCTTCCCAATCAAGGAGCATAATCTCATCAACACACCAACAACATTAGATACCATCCATATACATGGAAATTAGCCCAACAACACGGCTACAACATGCTCAAAATAGTCCATAAACTCAACAACTATAACACAACACTTTATGACCTTTCCTCCATAACTATTTTCACTCTTAAAACTTGCTAAACCTTCAAATCAACTCCACATAAGAGATAGGGTGAAGAACATACCTTATACTTGAATAACTTTAGCCACACCAACTTTCTTAAAGATCAAACTCACCACAACATCAAGTAGAAATAAGAACAATCACTTTCCATGAACTAGTTTGGTGTAATCTTGTTGAATTCTTGATTTAAGGGGTTATAAGTGTTTAAGAGAAGTGTATTTATGTGTCTAGAACTTAAAAGAAGTGCAAATGATGAAAAAAGTTGAATAATAGGGTATCTAGACTTCTTGAACTTCGATTTAGGCTTTAGTTTCACCTTAAAACTCCTGATATACTAAGAGATATACCCCTCTAAAATTGACCCAAAATTTCTATTAAAAATTCTGCCAATTTTTTTCCAAATTTTCGACAAACGTATTTTCTTCAATTTCCTCGATCCCGGAACCTTTAGACACTTACTTAATACTTGTTAAGAGTATTCCTTAACCCTATAAGGGTTCCATGACCCCTTCGAGCCTTCGTTAGTTTACACACAACGCAAACGACACGAAAATTTTCGCGGTGTAACACCTATTATCTTATCAGATATATACTGAGCTTTGGGAAAGTGCTGCAACCGTTATTATTATTTCCAGGGTTGCAACATCTTAGTCCAATGGCAGATACTTAAGCATTTAGATAGGAGCGATTTATCTACCCACCAATATTCGGCCCTGAGAGAGGATGATTTGGGTGTCGCTGCTATACCTTGCAGGGTTCAAGATAAAAGAGGGTGGGCTCACATCTTTTCCAGACCGAGAGAAGAACATATCAGGTAGAGAGTACCTGATTTTCATTCCAAGACTGTTCTTGTTAAGAGCCGTAGGCATCCATATTTACCACTTATGGGCATTAGGGGGATCAGACCCTACGCGCCATTAAGAGTACTTAGACAATTTGGTATGAGACAGGTTATTCCAAATGTGGGTAATATGGGAGAGTTTGTACGAGATTACGAAGAAGGTCATATCGAAGGTATAAAAGATGCTCAGAAAGATTGGAATAATGTGATAAGGGAAGATAAGTTGGATGAAGATCCAAACAATCCAAGTCATGATGAAAACTACTATGAGTGGCTTAGGGCTGAGATATCTAGTACTGCCACTCCAGGACCGTATCTGTATAAATTTCCCAGAGATAGGGAAGCCACGATTGCAATTCAAGTTAGAAGAATGAAATGACAAATCGAAGGAAGAGAAATGGATCATCAAGCAAAAACAGAATATGACCAAGAGATAATTAAGAGTTTGACAGACTAGGCGGACGCCTCATTAAAGATCTTAGAATGGCTTGACACTTTTGTTAAAGGAGACATAGATACAGGGACGTCATTGACTGATGATCAGAGGGGATAATGGATTGGGACAGCATTGATGCCAGCCCATGTAGCCATTCAGACCGCCCTTCGAAAGGCCAAGAAGGCACGAGATGATAGAGAGTAGATTTCTATCCGTGGAGTGGACTTTTTTTTTTTTTTAATTATTCCATTTTCTTTAAAAG
Organism: Lycium ferocissimum; assembly: GCF_029784015.1. NCBI lineage: Eukaryota > Viridiplantae > Streptophyta > Magnoliopsida > Solanales > Solanaceae > Lycium > Lycium ferocissimum. The sequence continues at coordinate 58,840,857 of NC_081345.1, read as the reverse complement.
CCTTGTAATCCCACTAGGGAAAATATTATTAATAAAAATGCACTGGGATTTTTATTTTTTTTCGGGAACAATTTTTTTTTTTTTTTACATATGGCACGATTCTGCTTCATGCGCTAGTAACCTTGGAGCAACGAGGTATAGGAAAGCGAATTATATATTGTCTAAATACATACTTGATATAACTACTTTGTGTGAAAATCAAATATATTGTTGAAACTCTTGATTGGTCCACATTCCGAACGCTACCTAAAAGAAAAACAAAGAAAATAACCCCTGAAACCAAATTTGGCTCCACTTTTAAAAAAGGTTGATTTGCTAATACGAAATGGAGACTCCAGACAAAGATGAGTGCGACTTCTCCTTACGTCAACCTAGTCAATGATGATGAGAACTTGGAAGCAACAAGTGAGAAATACTGACAATGGGACTATAGGATGACCCTAGCCACTGCTAGAATGAAAGAAGCTGTACAAACCACTAAGGCGGCCAACGAGAAAATGAAAGAAGTAGAAACTCTCCTAGATTATGTTGAGGAGCTAACTAAGCAAAACCCTGCCAATTGGGTAAAACAGGCAAAGGCACCTGAAGCATCACTTGGGAGTTATGTCCCACTCAATCAACAAGAAGGGCTTGACCCTATACCATATCGAGATGACGAACTACTTATCCCCAATCTGAAAGTGTATGGAGGCCCACGTGAATCTCAGCTCGAGGAACCTCCACTTTCATGGACAATTGTTCTTAAAGGCACAAGATCACACAATTGGGCTACGCCAGTAAAATTTCCAAACAAGGACTCTTGGAGACTTTGGGAAGTTTTGGAGTGTATGCGGAAAGCCCAAATCTGTTGCCGCCATGTGCTCCTTCTATGATTTACAGAGAGTGCCTCTATCACGAAGTCAGTCAGGACATACAACTAAATGAGTACGGAGCATTAGAAAGGAAGCTTATCCAATGGATTGACTAAGGGAGAATTAGCCAACTGTGGGGGCCCCACTCTTTCCTGACCCATGACCAAGGAAGAAACCATCCAGAAAAGATATCAAAGGTTAGGTTTTGGAGAAGCGACTTTTCCAAATTTGAAAAGTCATACTCCAGGATTCACTCCCTACTATATAGCGTGAAGAAGATAAGAGCAGTGCGACAAACCTATCAGGGTCGCCCAGGATCTCCAAGAGAAAGGGTTAGTGTGTATCACCATGGCCGCTCGAGCCACGACATTGAAGAATGTGTGGATTTCAAGCTTGAACAGGAACGCCTCGTGAATGAAGGCCATGTTTGGATTGTCGCGGGAAGACAAGGATAGAAGATGGAGATGAAGAAGAAAATGAAGACCTGCTTAGTATGGTTGGGTAGAAAAACATAAGTATCCCTTTACTACTTTCAATAAGATAGAGTATCCTTTTTTTTTTTTATGCAAACGGAACCACGCCGACCTAATGTCCCATTGGGGATATGTGGGAAGCCTACTTAAGGCCTGGTCAGGGTAGAAAAACTAAGTAACTAAGTTTCGGGTAGCATAGGAAAAAACCTTTTCTGTGTATGCCTGAATTACAAATGGACTTGATTTCCCTTTAGTGGGATACGTAGGCGATATTTAAGACTCGGTCCGTTTATAATAAAAAAAATTAAAATCCCCCTTAGTACAGGATGGGTAGGAGCAAATCAACCATAAAACCACTTACCAAATTCAATATTCCCAAAAACATGAAAGACCAAAATACCCTTGGAATGTGAATCAGTCAAGAGTTGAAATAAAATATATGAATCTATGTGCTATAAACTGTAAACAACATGATATATTATGTTTCGTGCTTAAATCTAACGCTAACTTGGGAGCTTTAGAGTTGTTTTCTCTTATAGACAGGGTCGATTCGCTGGCACCAGTTACTCGATCAAAAGCTACCGCAGCGTGCTTAAACCATCAAGAAGAAAACACGCCTGAAACGCTTCCACCGAATAGAACTGCTATAGTCGAGGGTACCCGGACAGCTGACATAGTTGGAATACCTTTGGAAGAGGCTGTTAGCCTGATGATGAGACAATTGGCTGAAGCTAGAGAAGAAGAAGCCCACCTGAGGGCCGAAAAGGAAAATGCTGCTAATGCTGAGGCTAGAAGACCTCCATCTATTTTTCAAAATCTAGACTAACTAATTCTTGAACATTTCCCGCAAACCCAGACCGGGGGTACTTTTCAAACTCCACTACATTGAAACACCACCCATGTGGGGAATTCCTCCTACCAAACCCCAGCTTTTCAAACACCTGCTCACACTACAAACACAAATACTTACTAAGCCCCTCGGGCAACAGGAGCCCCTGTGATCCATCCCGTACAACCAAATGTCACTTTTCAAGACCATGTCACCCATATTGGCTCTTTGATAGAACTGGAGAACATGGAAATGTTCTTTGAAGCAAGAATAGACAAGATTGAGAAGGATATGGGGAGGAAAATTGCTGAACTAAAACATGGCTCTAAAAAGAAAGAAGGGCGAATATACTCTGCTTTGTGCATACATCCAAACCTGGGCCTACCAGAAGGATTCAAAATTCCCAAATTTGATCACTTTAATGGGTCGAGCAATCCTAGAGCCCACTTGAGGGCTTATTGGGACCAGTTGGTTGGAAATGGTGGAAACGAAGCATTGCTCATGAGGCTGTTCAGTCGAAGTTTGTCAGGAACAGCCATGGAATGGTTTATCTCACCAGACATCAGTCCATGGAAGACATGGGAAGAGATGGCGAGTTCATTCATGGAAAGATTCCGCTTCAATGTGGAAAATGTGCCTGATCGCTTCTCATTAGAGAAAATCCATCAAAAATCGACCGAAACCTACAGAGAATATGCCAGTCACTGGAGAGATGAAGCGGCACGTGTGCAACCACCTATGACTGAAGCTAAGCTTGTAGGTGCATTTATACGGTACTGAGACGCTGATTGTTTCGACAAAATGATAACTATGAAAGGGAGTTCCTTTGCAGATTTAGTTGCCATTGGGGAAGCTATCGAAGATGGCCTCAAGACCAGCAGAATTGTTAGTGTACTAAATAGATCAGGTGTAAGCGGTGCCACAGGTGGCAAAAAGAAGAGAGAAGATATAGCCTATGTTTGTAGGACTACTTGCCCAAAAAGCTGACGAAAGGAGATAACTCACAAAATTCAAGATAACTACCACTCACCTCCACCAACCAACTATATAACCACTTCACCCCAAGATAGCTCAATGTAATGTACGGCTACGCACAACCTAGCTACCAAGCTTCACAACCAAATTATCAAATACCAGCACCTAGCAACCGAGCTCCATGACCAAATTATCAAATGCCAGCACCCAATAACCAAGATCCACAAAACCAAACATTCCAAAACTAGCCTTCCCCAGCAAACTATGAGGCACCCCAAAAGAAACCTATGAGAGTATTCACTCCTTTACCCGAATTAAGGGCTAGTTTGTTTGCTAAACTAAGAGATGCCGGGCGAATAAGGGTTGTTCCACCAAAACTTGCTAATCCCACGGATCGATAGTACAGGCCGAATTTCACTTGCGCCTATCATTCTAACTAAGTTGGCCATACTACTGAATATTGCATAAACTTAAAGCACAAGCAACAAGATATGATCGATAATCATGAGCTTAACTTGGAACCAACACCTCCAAATGCAGACATAAATCCTCTCCCGAAGTATGGAGGAAATCAAATTCACATGATAGAAAAAAGAGATGAATGGGAAGAGAGCCCTGCGATAATTCTTCCAGATATTGAGGGGTTAGAAAGCACTGGTGCCTCGTTGTCTTTACAAGAGCGAAAAGAAGTGTTAAGCTCTTTGACAAAGAAATCTGAGACATCTGTTGTAGCCAAGAAAGAGCCTTTCATGCTCACGTATCCCTCAACAGTCGCTCGAATCCAGAACGAGTCATTCATACTCAAAACATCAGGACTAGTTGAGAATGCACCCTTTGTGATCAAACTACCATATCTGACAATGGTCAATAGAGGAAAAGAGATAGCTACTGTGGTTCAGGGTATGACCAGGTTTGGAAGGTGTTATTCCCCGAAAGAGCCTATGCTCGAAGCGCCACATTGCGAAAACCCTCAGAAAAGACCAATCACTGAAGGCGAAGCTGAAAACTTTTGGAGGCAAATGCTAGTCAAGGATTATTCGATTGTTGAGCACCTGTATAAGACTCCTGCTAGGATATCAGTAATGCCATTATTACTCAGTTCGTCTCAACATCGCTTAGCCATAATGAAGGCTTTGGATGAAGTCCAAGTGCCCGCCGGCACTACAAGTGAAACATTGGCTGAGATCGTGGGGTATGTTGTACGAACGCATAGTCAATCATTTTCTGATGATGAATTACCAAGGGAAGGTAAGTCCCACAATAAAGCCTTTCACATAACAGTCAAATGTCGTGACAAGATTATCCCTTAAGTGCTGATTGATGGAGGGGATGGTTTGAATGTATGCCCTGTGACGACTTTGAAAAACTTGAGTATGATGTTGGCAAAATCCGCCATAGTCGAAAAAATGTAAAAGCTTATGATGGTGCAACCAGCGACCCAATTGGGGAAATAGATCTACACATACAAATGGGTCTCATAGAGTTCGTGGTGGAGTTCGTCATCATGGATATCAAAACAAGCTACAACTTATTATTGAGACGACTATGGTTGCACACCACTGGAGTCGTGGCATCTTCATTGCACCAGTCTCTCAAATTCAAATGGGATGATCAAGAAGTCGTGATTCATGGTAAAGGAAGTATTCAAAACTACCCAGAAAATTCTATACCGGTCATAGAGAAATCACCAGTTGGTGCTCATTTTCACACTGTCGAACTAGCCATGATAGATTGTAGGGGAGATGATGAAGATATCCCTATGCCACAAGTCTACAAAATGGTTGCTACGACTATGATGAAAAACGGGTTTGAGCCCGGGAAAGGTTTGGGAAAGAACTTATAAGGAATCAAAGAACTAGTGAGTATTAAAAATGGGAAATATCGATTTGGGCTTGGATATGAGCCATGTGAGGAAGAAGAGGAAGAAGCAGAATATGGTCCAAGAGGTCCCGTTGAAATGAGAAAGCCATTCCCTCATCTATACCAGTCCTTCACAGCGTGCCCATTGAGTCACAATAGTAAAGATCCAAAAGAGGGTTTAAGGACGTTGTTTTGGGAAGAGCAATGTGCAGCCATCATTGAAGAATGCTTCGAAGCATTAGAGATTCATTGTGCTGAGCCGGGGAAAACAACAAGTGGATGGACTTCTACCCCGTTGTTCACTCTGCGGTAGAAAGAATGCTCACTTTCAAAAAAAGGGCGAAAGTCGGCTTTGAGGCCCGGCTTGTCGCCTTTTCATATTTTCTTATTACGTGTTGTTTAATAACGAAAATGGATCGATATTCCATCCCGAGTCAGGACCACAGTTTACGCCTCAAAGCTTACAATAAGATAAAATCGCTTTACTTTACCTATATAAATATTAATATATAATTATATGTAAATACGTAATTAAAATTGCTTTTACCTGATTAATAACCGTGTTATTTTGTTTTACAGTAATAATAATGTCACGACCCAACCGGAGGGCCGCGACGAGCACCCGGTGCTAGCCCACCCGGGCACCCCTTAACATACTTTCACATCTCATCTAGGTGAGCCACATAGCTAAATCATGCTTTTCATTCATCATCATTCTATTCTCATTGGGCAACAACATATCTATATTATCATTAACAACTATGCCCATACAAATGTACATAAGCCGACAAGCCTATCAAAATAATATCCCAAAATATAGGCCGATAAGGCCGAACATATCTACCCATATACACATGTCTACGAGCCTCTAAGAAGAATACGTCCTATCATAACATATG
>NC_081345.1:58817703-58834870 GCF_029784015.1 Lycium ferocissimum | reverse complement strand
GGGTTTATTAAAAGAGGGAGTGAAAGTTTAACAAAATAAACTTTCACCCCCCCCCCCCCAATTCCCTCATTTCCCTACCTCGACTCCTCTTCTCTCTTCTCATGCGATAATGGCGATTCCCTAGGGTTTCTTTAGTGATCAAAATTTGTGGTGGTTCATGGCTGATTCTCGCCGGATTTTTGAGGGCTTTTACCCTTTGTTTTGTCTTATCATGGTTCCCAGGTTTAATTTTGTGATTTTAACATTTGGGCTCGAATTAAGTCGTTAATTGGGATGTTGCTCAAATTCTTTCAGTACGTGGTTGCCAAGGGTGGAACCAAGAGTTCCTAGCCAACTTGTGCACGTGTCAGAAAACGGGGACCTAGGTAATTTCCCAAAAGACTTTGTGCAATTCGGGTACTATTTTGGGATTTCTATCCTATTTGTACAATGTATAAATTGGATGTGCTGGTTTTTTGGCCTATTGGTGACTAAGTGCACCATTTTGGCCTATTGGTGACTAAGTGCACTATCCTAGTATTTTGCTGATTCATTTGATTTTTATTTGGATTTTAGGATATAAATATGTTATATTTTGTGATATGTGCGGTTTTATGATTGGTAGTTATTACACCTCGTAGTTTGGTACATTAAGATCCGTTAGGTGTTAGCTGCATAATTGTGGATACTGGAGTACCTTCTAGGATATACGAGATCATACATGCTTATCTTATGATCATGAGGGTTTAAGTTCATGTAATAGGTCACGAAAGAGTCGGAGAACAAGTGAATCAAAGGGATTAAGTTTGTTGGAACTTTGGAGAAAGACGGGGGACAATTTTGGTCCAACTTGAGAAAGAATATCTTTTAGTATATGAGGAGATTTGAGGTAAAGTAAAAGCCTAAATTGAAGTTCATTAAGTCTAGTTTCCAACGCAACAAACCGCGCGTCAATCCGACATCGGAATCAAACGTTATGAGCATTTTAAGATGGGCTATCAGAGTAGGGAATTAAGCCTGCGCGAACGTGCCAGGAGGCAACGCTATCACGCTGAGCAATTTTTGAGTCAATCCAGGCAGATTTTGAAACTCTATATAAGGGGGCTTACCCCTTTTTCTTCATCAAAACACACCAGAAAATCCCCCAAATATTATGAAAATTTCTTACAACTTCCCAACATCAAATTTTAGCCTGAATTAAGTATAATCTCTGGATTCAGGTCGAGACAGTGCACAGTTGCGATTATAAAATAGTATTGCGGCGAGTCTTGGTTTGAATTCAAAGTGAATATTGAAAGATATTGCGGTTCTAGCAAGAGTAAGGTATGAATGGACCGCAAGAGTAAGGTATGAATCTTCCCTTATTGATATTGAGTTAGGTTTATTTACGGAGATAAAGCTAGTAAACAATCGTATAACAAATTTATGGTTTGAGAAATTGGATAAACATCGTGTGAGATGTTTTATAGAATATTTTGGTATTGATGATGATGGTATTGGCGTTGGTGTTGTTATTGTTGTTGTTGTTGTATTGGTTGTTGGTATTGTGATTTCGGGTTAGGGATATAAACAGGGGAGATACTGCCCGAATTTCGGCAGATTCTAAAGGACTTTGATTTAAAGACTTGAGATAGGCATATGACGATGAGTCTAATGGTAGTATGATTTCTCTTGAGTGTAGATTTACGAGCTCGAGAGTATAAACGTTAAGTAATAGAAGACCGAAAAGGTATGTTGTTAGAACCCGTATTTTTGTACATTGGAACAATCTGGATTAATTACGATAAGTTAAGGACAAAACTATTTCGGGATACAAAGTCGGGATTCTTGACCTTCGATTTTATTTTGAGATATAAGTTGTGCGTGAATTTATTGGTATGGAACAATTAGAAAAATTTGGGACCAAAAGTGGTAAAATTGGAAGTTGGAAAAGTCATCCAATTCCATGATCTAGCCGTGTAAGTGGGGTGAATGGCCCACACCAATTGTGTTCAATCTTAATTGGAACAACTCATTAATGTGGGCCAAGACCTTGTACAACTCTAGAGGGGGATTAAAAGGATGACCACTAGTCTTCATTCTCTCAACACTTAGAAAAACAAAAGGAGCAAAAGCTGAAACCTCCATTTGAAGGCTCTCGGCCAGCCATAGAAAAAAAATCAATCCCATTTTTAGCTCTTCCAAAATTATTATATTGATGTAAACCCATTATTTTGAGGTCCCTAAGTAGCGTGGAAGCATCGTTGGAGCGATCAATCCATTATTTTTCATCTTTTGGAAACCCTAGACTATTGGAAAGTCAAGAAGAAAGGTAAGAATTCATTATGTTTGATGTATTGTGAAGGTTGTATGCTTGTTGTAGTATGTTAAATTGGATGAATATCATGAAAAATATTATGTTGGATATGAGTTGTGTGTAAGGGGTGTCATCCGTGCAAGGTGTGTGTTGTGTTGTGTTGAAACTATGAATTAAAGCTTAGTTAGCATTGTTATGATCATTGTAGGGTGAAGAATGAATAAAAATCATCTTTGTATGTTGGTGGGAGGTTATGGCCGAATGTAGGCCATTATTGCAGCGAGAATTGAATTAACGTCGCTTAATGCTTTAGTCGTCGTCGCTATGAATTCTATGTTGGAAATGAATGTTTAGTGACTCAAAATGATATTGTGATTGTTGCGGACTGATTTGGAGATTTTTGTACATTTAATGTAAATTATATATTGATGATAATGGCCTTGTTAGAAAGTGAATTGTGAATACAAATCATGATTTGAGAATGAGGAATGTGAAAAGTGGGGTTCTCGGTTTTGGAAATTTGGCCAAGTTTGGGGAAAATTTTGGATTGTTGGAAATGTTGTATGAATTGCTTAGAATACCTTTAAATATTGTTGGTATGGGTTCGGGTTAGTAGGTGAATGTATAAGCGTCGACGTTGGCTTGAATGCAAGTCGTCGAATTGAATTTATGTAAGTTGTTGAATAATGGAAAAGAAAGCTATTGTTGTTGTATTGCTTTCCGGATTGGTTGTTGATATTGCTAGGTTGGTTATTGTTGTTGTTGTTGATTGTTTTGGCCGAGTTGAATTCTCGGGGTAGCCTATTTACGTGGGAAATCGCCCAAATTTCTGTAGAATTAAGGGCGAATTTGGAATTTAATGCCCAAAAAGTCTTTAGCTAATGTTTGGCATTTTATGGATTGTTTATAGATCGTGGGTAGCCCGAATCATAGGTGGGATTTAGCTTGAGTTTGGATCATTTTGGAGAGCGTTTGAGGTATGTAAAGTAACCTTTTCTTTTGGCATGCCTTAGTTAAAATAGGCTATGATACGAGCCTCTAGAAACTCTATTCTCGCAATCCGAGCTTGTCTATGATTCGCATTTGTTTCCTTGGTATTCTTGTGCTAATATGCCATAACATTGATCCCTATATCCTTGGAATTCATAAGTTGCAAAGGTTATGTGAAAGCTGATTTTTTTGGAAAAAATTTATTCTTTAACGATTCTAAAACTACAAACGCCCATAACTTTCTCAGAAAAGCTCGGATTGCTTTGAAATTTTCATAGGAGTTTGTATGATATATAATGAGTATGTTTTCCATAGGCCGGCCCAGTTCGGGTCTATACCCGTCTGTGGGTCCCGCGACGTTCCCTTATGAAATTTTGACAACTTTTGAAAAAGAATGTTATAATTATTATTCTGATTTCAAATATGACTATTTTACTTATCTTTGGATTTATGACAATGGTTTTATGCATATGATTACTCACTACTCCGTTCGTGCCTACTATGATATCGTTCGCCGGTTCCCGGGCCGGTTCTGTTGTCGTGCGCATTATGATATACTCTGGTGTTATGCTGTGTTTATGGTTCACCGAGATCCTCGCTCGAGGGCCGGGTTCCATTCATATTTGGTGTGATGCTGTGTATGGCGATATGCTGTGTATGATATGTGACGGAGATTCGGAGATTTGAAACTTTCGAGGTGTTATCTTGTGTTATGGCGCCATCGACAAAGCGGGCGACCATATTTCCCGTGCCCTACGCATGATTTATATTTTTGAAGTAACATTTTGATATTTTGGAAATGCATTTACTTTCCGTACCTCTATTTCGATTTGATCTCGTATCGTATACTACATTTTCGCTTTGCATACCGCACATATTTCGTACCGACCCCTTTTCTTCGGGGCGGGGGGGGCTTTTTCATGCCCGCGGTACGCACGCACAGCTTTGGTGATCCACCTGTTTAGGACACCCTTTTTCTCGCTATTTGGAGTGCTCCTCTCATTCGAGCTTATATTTTTGGTATATATTCGTTCGTTGCATTGTATGTACTTATTCGGGGCACGGCGGGGCCCGTCCCGTCATATGATGCCGTTCGGTTTTAGAGGTCTCGTGGACATGTTTGTGGGTCAGTGCCTACCTCCGTAGAGTTGTGTTTGTATATGTTGTGTTTGGGCGATTCCATTCGCCGCGCAGCCCCCTCAGCGCTCGCATATGTATATATGTTGCTCGTTGGCCCCGTGTGGCCTTTGTTGGTATTTTCTCGCGTGCGGTGGTTATTTTGGATAGTCGGTAAGAAAACAAAGGAAACTCTCGCGAAATTTTTCTGGAAATTGCATGAATTTGAAAATCAGCCTTGTCGGCTTCTGTTATATACTTAGATGCGTTTGATATACCTTGTGATAGCGTTTGATAGGTGTGTTTGGGTGCCCAGATCGGGCACTAGTCACGGCCTACGGGGTTGGGTCGTGACATATGTTAAGGCTGATTCTTCTTTTCTTGGCATGTTTCCATATATGGTAAGAGCGTGATTGACCTTATGGCTCGAGGTTTGTCAAAGTAGAGCTTGTCGTATTGTTGTCTAGTTTCCGAATGCTATGTTATTCTTCCCGAGGGGCCACATCCCCTCGCTATGTCCTTGAGTCATAGAGAGACAGAAGAGGCATGTTACAGTATCAGTGTTTTTCAGCATACGCATTATATACTACATGATATATATGTTTTTCTTTAGCCTGGCCACTTGGTCAGTGAGATATTTTTTATATTACGTGGCCTATAAGCCATGGAGTTGTTACCTGGCCTATGAGCCATGGAGTTATTACCTACGGGTCATGGAATTGATTATACCTGGCCTATGATCCATGGAGTTGTTACCTTGCCTATGAGCCGTGGAGTTATTACCTGACCTACGGGTCATGGAGTTGATTATACCTGGCCTATGAGCCATGGAGTTATTACCTGACCTACGGGTCATGGAGTTATTACTTGACCTACAGGTTATGGAGTTATCTATGCCTGACCCTCGGGTCACAGAGTTATGTCTATAGAGTTATGTTATCCTGCCTCTGATGAAAGGCAACCTAGGTCGACTGAATATTCATAGTATAGCTTGTCACTTTATTTCAGTTGTTACCTTGCCTTACATATTCGGTACATTATTCGTACTGACGTTACCTTTGTCTGGGGGAGCTGCATTCATGCCTGCAGGTACTGATCGATAGGCTGATAGACCTCCCGAGTAGGCAAAATTGGATATCAGCTGATTGGTGAGCTCCCATCCTGTTCCCAGTTGCCAGGTTCTTTGGAGTTTTCCTTTTTGATTCCAGATTGTATGGCACAGTAACACATCTCCCTAGAGGCTTGTAGCCGAGTCCTGTATATAGTATGTCGGTGTGATAGCCTTGTCGGCTTGTATATGTGTCTGTTAGATGCTATTGGTTTGGTACTATTAAAGCAGCCTCCTCGGCTTGCTCAGTTACATATATATTTTGGATGCGTGCAGTTCAGGCTAAACAATCAGCATATTTATGTATCTCCAGATTAGACATTATCAGTTTAAGTTGGGGGTCACTCCCCAGAGTTTCAGATTTAAAGTGGTTCGCTCGAGCCTAGCGTTGCTTCGGGTGCCGGTCAGGCCACTCCGGAATAGGGGCGTGACAAACTTAGTATCAGAGCAGGTCTGTCCTAGGGAGTTTACAAGCCATGTCTAGTAGATTCTTGTTTATAGATGTGTTGTGCACCACATCATATAAACAGGAAGCTACAGGGCATCTGGGAATTGGTTGCCTTTCTTTCAGATCTAAATCGTGCTGTAGAGCCAAGTCATAGGAGATTTGAGTTAGACTTACTATTCCGTATTTGTGCACAGTTATGCCGGTGACAAGGAAGACGGTGGCCAATCGAAGAGTTGATACGGCGGCTGGCGAGGGGAGTAGTAAGGCACACCCGACAGCTGAGGCCCGGCCTGAGGGCCAGGGTGAGAGCCTGTCCCAGCCATCATCGATGACTCCACCGCTCGAGGAGCTCCAGAGGGAGACAAAGACCTCCAGTACCCCCTCTTGCACTGACATACCAAGATCTTAGAAGGGTGGTGCACTTATTGACCCAGATTGTGATGACACAGAGACAGCCGAGAGCACCTGCTGGAGCAGTGACCGTTGATGGATCCCAAAGTTTGAGGGTTCGTGAGTTTTTAGCACTTGAACCTCCAGAGCACCCAGGGGTTAAGCGGAATGAGGATCCGCAGAACTTCGTTGATAAGCTTCAGCATATATTCAGGGTCATGTATACTACCGAGACCAAGGCTGCAGAGTTAGCGGCTTTCAGGCTTCGAGATATAACGGTCTTATGGTATGAGCGGTGGGAGCATGCCAAAGGTCCTGAGGTAGGTCCAGCGCGTTGGTCTGAGTTTTCAGAGGCCTTTCTTGATCATTATTTACCATTGGAGGTACGAGAGGCGAGGTTAGATCAGTTCTGGACGGTGAAGCAAGGTAGTTCCAGCGTCTGAGATTATTGCCTCTAATTTGATTCCTTGTCCAGATATGCTCCGTCCTTCTTTGACTCATCGAGGGCCAGGATTCAAATGTTCATAGCGGGTTTGCACCCCGACTATGTTGAGGCTTGCACCACTGCAGAGGTGAATGGTAATATGGACCTTGCTCGTATCCAGGCATTCGCATAGAATTGCGAGGATCATAGTCTTCAGCGGCAGGTGGCTAAGAGCATGGATAGGGAATATCGTAAAAGGGCTAGGACTACTGGTCAGCGGGGTGAGAGTAGGGTGAGTTTTAGATCCCAAAGACCGAGTAGGCCATTTAGGCCACCATCAGCTCAGACTCAGGGATACAACTCAGGGTATTATATTCCCTCTAGACCAAGTGAAAGCTCATGTATGTTAGGGTCGCAGCAGCAGAGGAGTTCAGGATGGAGCAGACCAGTGCCACAGGTAGTGGTAATTGTGGTAGAGCACATCGCGGACGTTATCATTTTGGGTCGAATGCTTGCTTTAGTTGTGGTAGCCCGGATCACTTTGTGCGAGACTGTCCGTAGAAGGGACCGGGTGGTATGGCGCAGCCGACAGGGTCTATAGCAGGGTCATCAGCATCCGTGCGTCCTTCTGGGCACGGGTCTCAAGTCTTCAGCAGGTAGAGGCAGAGGCAGGGGCGGAGCTTCTGGTGCAGGCGGTGCTCAGAACCGCATCTATGCTTTGGCAGGTCATCAAGACTTGGAATCCTCACCAGATGTTGTGACAGCTATATTAACACTCTGTTCGTATAACGTTTATACGTTGATAGGTCCGGGGTCCAATTTGTCCTATGTCACTCTACTTGTTGCGGGAAAATTCGGTATAGTGCCAGAATTGTTGAATGAACCATTTTTTATGACTACGCCTATTGGTGAGCCTGTTGTTGCTACGAAGATTTATCGTGGTTGTTTTGTAATTGTTTGTGGTCTTCAGACCATAGCAGATCTTATAGAGTTACAGATGGTCGACTTTGACGTCATTATGGGAATAGATTGGTTAGCTTCAGTTTATGGTAGTGTGGGGTGTTGGACGAAGACTGTCACATTTCATTTCCCGAGGGAACAAGTTTTGTAATGGAAGGGCAATACGGCTTCGCCGTAGGGTAGGTTTATTTCCTATCTTAAGGCGAAGAACATGATTTCTAAGGGTTGTATCTATCATATAGTTCGAGTCCATGATACAGAAGCAAAACCGCCAACTCTTCAGTCCACTCCTGTAGTTAATGAGTTCCCAGATGAACTTTCAAGCCTTCCGCCACAGCGAGAAATTGACTTCGCTATAGATGTACAACCGGATACTCAGCCGATATCCATCCTTCCTTATAGGATGGCCCTTGCTGAGTTGAAGGAGCTAAAGTAACAACTAAAGGATCTATTGGAGAAGGGCTTTATCAGACCTAGTACGTCACTGTAGGGAGCCCCAGTATTGTTCATAAGAAAGAAGGATGGTTCGCTACGCATGTGTATCGACTATAGACAGTTGATTAAGGTGACGATTAAGAATAAGTACCCACCTCCGAGGATAGATGATTTATTTGATCAACTGCAGGGTGCTAGATATTTCTCAAAAATAGACTTGAGATCAGTCTATCACCAGGTCAGGATCAGGGGGAAGGACATTCCGAAGACAGCATTTAGAACTAGATATGGTCATTTTGAGCTCCTTGTTATGTCTTTCGGATTGACTAATGCTCCAGCTGTATTCATGGACCTAATGAACCGTGTGTTTAGACCCTTCCTAGACCTATTCGTGATTGTGTTTATAGACGATATTCTGGTATATTCTCGATCAGAGATTGAGCATGCATACCATTTGCGTGCAGTACTTAAAGTCCTTCAAGACCAGAAGTTGTATGCAAAATTCTCCAAATGTGACTTCTGGCTAAGCTCCGTGGATTTCTTAGGTCATATTGTTTCTGATAAAGGCATCAAAGTGGATACTCAGAAGATAGAGGCTGTGAAGACTTGGCCTTGACCTACGACGCCGACAGAGGTTCATAGTTTTCTGGGTTTAGCAGGGTATTATAGAAGATTTGTAGAGGGCTTTTTCTTCTCTTTCTGCCCCATTGACGAAGTTGACTCAAAAGGCAGCCAAGTTCCAATGGACATATGCCTGTGAGTGGAGCTTTCAAGAATTGAAGGATAGGTTGACTTCAGCACCAGTTCTAGCACTTCCAGAGGGATCTAAGGGCTATGTTGTCTATTGTGACGCTTTGAGAGTCGGATTGGGTTATGTATTGATGCAGCACAAAGATGGTGACTACTTATGCTTCTAGATAGCTTAGGAAACACGAGAAGAACTACCAAACTCATGACCTAGAGTTGGCAGCCGTGATTCATGCACTTAAAATCTAGAGAGATTACTTATATGGCATTCATGTGGATATCTATATACATCATAAGAGTCTTCAGTACATCTTCAAGCAGAAGGAGCTATACTTACGGCAGAGGCGTGTTACACCTCGAAAAATTCTCTGCTGATGCACAGTGAATAGACTAACGAAGGGCACAAAGTATGCGATGTTTCAATAAGTAAGAAATAGCATTTGATGATCCTAATTGAGATTTCAAAGACATTTGAGGTAAGAGAAGAAAGTTGCCAAGAAAGGCAAGGTATATGTTATGTATCGGAAAGGATTTACGAGTACCGAATTAATGATGACTTAATGATGTTGTGGAGAAGAGTTATAACGTCCCTTAGATTGTTAATGAGGTGCTAAAAAAGTGTTAAGAAGGTTCCATAAGTATTGGAGATCAAACGAGTCGACGAGAACGAGTTCGAAATAGCTGGGCATGATACGGCCCAACATACTGTCCGTATAAAATATGCTGGCGGTATGTTAGGCCATATATTCTGCCCAGAATGGCAGCCTCTCTGGACTAAATCTAAGGCTAGACATACGGTCCATATAAATTATACGGACCGTATGTTGGTCCGTAGAACTGAGTCAGGATAGATTGTGAGTTATTAAAAGAGGGGACCCAAGTTCATTTCATCGTCACTCCCCTTCCCTCAAGAACTCTCTAGAATATTTCTCCACACCTCTCCCACAAGAATTCAAAGGAAATTAGTGATCAACTTCATCAAACCAAGAGAATCAAGTGTAAGAAACTCATTAAGGTTCATCCAAGACAAGAAATCCAAGTGGAAGTGGAACTAGGGTTTTGGCTCAAGTGAAGTGTTTCCACCCAAAGTCCATTCCTACACCATCCAAGGTAAGTGTTATGGTCATTCCATGTTGTTTAAAGTATTGATAGGTCAAAAGACTCGGATTGTAGAAGGAGATAGAAAATGGGTCATGAATGTGGGAATAGTATCATTTTTGAGTAGTAGCTTGGAATGAGTCATGATTCTTGATATGTTGTGATTATAATTATGTTATAAATGACATTAAGAACATGGGATAGATATTGTATATGAGTGAATTGTCACGACCCGACCTACGGGCCGCGACGGGTACCCGAGGCTGACCACCGAGCACCCCTCATTCTATTGCTAAACCTGTCTTTATTCATTTCTCTTATCATTTATATTCATAGAAAACGACTTTCATAAAGAACATATTTACTTATATGACGTAGGCCCTTTGGGCTATCAAAATAATAATAATATACATAGGCTTTCATTTACATAATGACTATGGGACAATACTACCCACACATACGTATCTACGAGCCTCTACTAGAACACTGAACATATGGACGGGACAGGACCCCGCCGTGCCCAAAATACATGTACACAAAATGATGTCTCAAAATAGCACCTCCGAATAAAGGAGGGCTCGCAACTCCGCCGATGGCTACCGTGAATCGGCACCGTCTCCCCGTCTACCTATGGGCATGAACACGGCGTCCAAAGAGAAGGACGTCGGTACGAATATTGTAATCGAGTATGTAAAGCATGAGCAAAGAATGATGAAGAAACATAACGGTAATATATGAAATAACATAAGATGGGAGACATTAACATTCTCTTCATAATACTTACCTTTCCGTAGGGCCGTTCCATGTTCTATTTCGTGCTCGTATACATACATTCATATCTTTTACTTACTTACCTTTCGTATCTAGTCTCCTGTCATACTCATGCTCGTATCACGTGCTTCGCATATACATGGCCCTTACTCGCACTCACATGGTATTAACATATCCGTATTCTAATCACTATCTTGTACATAGCATAAGCGTACTCGTAAAGATATCATATACTTATCTCATTCGTACTCACATGAATGTGATGCATATGATATAATCATACGAGTAACATAATCGTATTCGTACGTCGTGTCATACATGTAGTATACTCATACTTCTATAGATTAGTATCATTCGTACTCGGCCCTCTTCGGGCTCGATAGGTTCGCTAGCATACGTACTCGGCCCTCTTGGCTCGATGGCATCACTGGTATACGTACTCGGCCCTCTTGGGCTCGATGGGACCATTGGTATACGTACTCGGCCCTCTTGGGCTCGATAGGCTTGATGGCATTCGTACTCGGCCCTCATGGGCTCGATACATACACATCGTATTCGGCCACGAGGGCTCGATCACATCACATACATCTCATATCGTACATGCATCATCATATCGTCATAATACATATATTTGTGCATAGGCACCATATACTTCATATACTTGTCATCGCACATTATCGTAGGTTCATCGCTATCATTTATTTCATGAACATATTATTCTTTCATCTTTAATCGTGTCATAATCGCATCGTAAGCATATCATGTTTTAGCATTCTTACATCACATATAACTATACATATCCTTAACACATACATTTGAACTCAAGACGTCTACATTTATATCGGGGTGACATAAGGTCGTGGACCCCGACTTCGTTATGGAACATTTATACGTATTCGCCCTCACCTTGAAGATACAAGCATAAGGTGAGTCATAATGATCAATGCTATTAGATTACATATATAGCGTCATTAGCGTCTTAGGAGAGCATCATACCATAGACTATAGCATCTCTAGTCTTTAGCTTACTACCATCATTATCATTATCATGCTCATAGCTATCTCTTATCTCGTATAGCTATCCATGAGTGAGGACTCTTGACTTTCTTGGAGATGGGACATTCGTAGTAAGGAGAGATTTCATGCCATAGAAGTCATGCCTTGGAAAGAAAGGGCTAAGCTTTACATACCTTTGTCGTTTAGCTTATTCTATCGCTTGCTCGTTCTCCTTTAATGCTCTCGTTACCTTGAATGGAATTCGTATCAACATTAGCTATAAAATCGTGAAATCATACTTACTAAGGCTATAGAAATTTGGGCAGCATTTCCTTTGTTTATAATACTTTCCACCATATTCCATATCAGCTTTCAACCATTCATACCAACAATCATAATATCACTAGTAACAATCGTCATTCATTTGCCTTATTCGCATTTCATAATTTCATACCAATTCTCCATAATTATAGCTAAAAGTCCATCGTCTCATTCTTTCACATCCAATGCTCATTTCATGTTCTAAATGTCATTTATAACTCATTCATAACATTGACACATCCATTTCCATAATTCAATCCAACTACTATTTCAAGATGACATTATTCTTCCATATCTAACCCATTTCATGTATTCTTTTGTAATTCAAGTGTTTCTACTTTATAATACTCTTAACATCATGAAAATACTATAAAACATACCTTGGATGATGGAGGAACAAGCCTCGGATGACAATTCACCTTCTCCACCAAAACCCTACTTTCTCTCTCTTGGGATTTCTTGATTTGTATGACTTTGATGGAGTTTCTTTTACTAGATTCTCTTGATTTCTTGTTGTTGATCCTTGATTTCTCTTGTTTTCTTGTGATTTAAGTGTAGGAGATGTTCTAGAGGGTTCTTGAAGTGTAGAGGTGAAGTGGGAAATGAAAAATGAAAAGGAAAGAATCCCTTATATAAAATCAGGTTCAGCCCGATTGGAAATATACGGACCAACATACGGTCCGTATAATTTATACTAGCCGTATGTTGGACCGTACATTTTTGGTCCAAAGGGCTTAAGTCATTCGGGCTAATTCTACGGCCGGACATACGGCCGGTAGATTTTATATGGCCGGTATGTCGGCGTATGTTTACCTGTGTTTCCGAAAGTTGTTTCGTCGACTCGTTTGATCTCCGATCCTTGTGGAACCTTCTTAACACTTGTTCATCACTTCAATACCATTCTAAGGGATGTTATAACTCTCCCTTGGGGCATTATTCATACGCCATTAACTCAATGCTCATACTCCTTATCCGCTACTCTCAACTTACAACTCGCTTCTCTTTAACAACTTCCTTTTCTTAACTCGGATGTCTTTGGAAATCTTAATTAGGTCGATCGATTATCTCTCGCTCATCTAAACCTCACGTTCATCATGTCCCTCATGAGTCTATTCACTTGTACGTTAAGGGAAATTTCCGAGGTGTAACATGAATGTAATAGTGTTCCATGACCATGGTTATGGATGATTTGAAGTGAATTGAGAAATATGGATAATGTAGGTGAATAAAGACTATTGCTTACGATGTTGTGAATGTTATTATAGATGTTTGGGAGTTGATATATGATATGGTGGAAGTTGTATAAACAAAGGAGATGTTCCCAATTTTCTCCAGATGCGATTAATTGATAGTGTGCTAAGCTATCGATTTTCTAATGTTAGTATAAACTCTAATCGAATTAGAATCGTGCATTGAAGGAGAACGTTCAAGCGATAGAATAGCTAAACGAAAAGGTATGTAAGGCTAACCCTTCTTTCAATAAGGCATGGTTCCTATTCCATATATATCTATCCTTTCATGAGTCTATAATGTCTTCCAAATGATTCTATCTTTAAAAACTACTAAAGCTCATGATTCTTACGTTATGTTACGATCCACAATATCTAAATTCCTTATATGATGAGTGATCCTCTAAGGATAGATGTAATGAAACGACGATAGTAATGATGCCAAAGATGCTTATGAGCTCTTATGTATATGTGTCTATGTATGACTATTATGTAATACCGAGCTTATATGGCCGGGTATGATATGTATTGCGCGCACACCACCGCGTTGTTGTTGAAAAAAATTTCGGATAATCCCGAGCCTTGGTAGGGCAATAAGTAAGTGTAATCACCGAGATTGCCATGGCCGGAAGCATGTGAAACACCGAACCTATCAAGGATTTACGAGTAACAAGTTAATGATATAATGATACGAATATGAATACGAATATGAATGATGGATATGAAAACGTATACAAGATCACGGGTCGGCGAATATGGATACGGATATGAATGTATGGATATGTACGTGTGTATGTACACAAGCATGCATTAGAAATGGAAGGTCCCTATGAAAGGCAAGTAAGTGTTTATGACGATGGTTCTACTACCTCCCATCCTATACTATTTCTTATGTTGTCTCTCTCTGTTTCTATAATGATGTTCAAGAGATTATGATCAACTTTACATACTCAAGGACATTTTTTGTACCGACGTCCTTTTATTTGTGGAACTAGGGTTTTGCTCGTCATGTATCCACTCGCAAAATCAGGTACGTTTCATGATCCATAGCTTTATTACTCGGTTGAAAGACTTGGATTGTAGAGGAGCTCATTTCATAGTGTCATTTTTTAGGAATAGCTTGGATTGAGACATGATTTGGTTTTATTATTTATGTGTACATACTTAAAAACATGGGATAGACATGGCGTGAACATAATAGTGTGCTATGACCTATATGATGTGACATACTCTCCTTAGTAGGTTTGTAGACATGTGTATATATAGTTAATGTATTTGGCCTTATTGCATTTTGCCTTGTTAGCCTTGTCGGCTTATATTTTGTATATCATTTTGTTAGCCTCATCGGCTTATGTACATTGATATGGGCATAGTTGTTGATGATGATATAAATGTATTGTCGCCTAATGGAATTAGTATAAATGATGGATAGAAAGTATGATTTAGCTATGTGGCTCACGTAGATGTAATGTGTATATGATAAGAGGTGCCCGGGTGGGTTAGCACCGGGTACCCGTCATGGCCCTCCGGTTGGGTCGTGACAAAAGTGATATCAGAGCAGTTCTGTCCTAGGGTGTGTCTACGAGCCGTGTCTAGTAGAGTCTTGTTTATGGGTGTGTTGCGCGCCACGCTTATAAACAGGAGGTTGTGGGCATTTTAGGAATGAATGACCTTCTTTCTTTATAAGATCGTGCGATAGTGCCATAATATAAGGATTTCTCTTTTCCTTAACTGTGTATTGTGTATTTCAGAAATGCCTGTGAAGAGAAAGGCTACGGCAACCCAAAAGGTCAAGACCGTGGCAGGAAAACGGGCTGAAAGAGTACCGCCAACGGTTGTAGAGGAAAGTGAGTCCCAGAATGCGGCTCAATCTCAGTCCTCCCACTCAGTGCCTATTTCATAGGAGCGTGAGGGAGCCTCGGCCCCGGCAACTCCGGCACCTCCGGCTCCTCCACCGGATAACAGAGCCAAGATGTAAAAGAGGCCATTCATTTACTTACTTAGTTGGTTGCCGCCCGTACTCAACGGCAAGGCACGGGCAAGGTGATAGAGGGCACACATTGTTGCAAGGGCCCGTGATGTTATTAGCTTGACCCTTCCGAAATTCTTTGGATCAAAGCCGGATGAGGACCCTCAGAATTTTGTTGACGGGATGTTGAGGACACTTTGGTTGATACATGCTTCGGACATCAAATCGGTGGAGTTAGCATCCTATAGATTGAGGGATGTTACGGTTCATTGGTACACGGTTTGGATGGCTTCACAGGGAGCCAATGCGCCTCTCCCGATATGGCAAGAATTTGTAGATGCCTTCCTCCGACATTATTTGCCTTCTAGAGGTTCAGCGAGCTAGAGCCGATAAGTTCTTGAATTTGAGGCAAGGAAGTATGAGTGCTTTAGAGTATAGTCTCCGTTTCAATTCTTTGGTTAGGTATGCTTCGGCCATGGTAGCGGATATGGGTGATCGAGTGCATCGATTTGTGAGAGGCCTAGGGCCACATTTGATGGATAGGTGCTTCACTGCGTTCCTTCAGGACAACATAGATATTTTACGTATTCAAGCGCATGCCCAAAATTTAGAGGAAAGCCAACAACAACAAACAAGTGAGCGTGAGCATGATAGAGGGTATAACAAGAGGGCTAGATCTTCGGGTCTGATGAGTTAGTTTAAAAACGGGCACAGACAGTAATTTTCTAGGCATTCAAAGCATTCTATGACTAGTGCGCCTCTCCACGTTTTTCGTGCCGTAGATTTGATAGATCTACTTATTCCGGGCCGAGTTAGAGTTTTTCTAGTTCTCAGTTCAGGGGTGATTCGGGTCAGGCGAGGCCACCCGTGCCACGATGTTCCCAGTGTGGGAAGTTACATTGGGGTCGGTCTTTGATTGATTGAGAGATTTCTATTAATGTGGTCGACCAGCCATATTATGCGTGATTGCCCCTCGGTTGGTAGTAGATTTAGGACCCGCCTTCGGGGTCGGTAGCCGGATCTTCGTCATCTATACGCCACATGGGGCCGGGTTCGCGTGCGCCGGTCGGCCACAGAGGCGAGAGGGAGAGTCCTCGGTTCTAGCAGTCCTCGGCACGGTTTATGCTTTGGCTGGACGCCAAGATCTTGAGTCTTCTCCTGATGTTGTCATAGGTATATTATCGGTATTTTCTCATGATGTATATGCTTTGATAGATCCGGGATCCACATTGTCATATGTTACTCCATATATTGCGGGTCGGTTTGGAGTCAAACCGGAGTCGATCAAACCTTTTGAGGTGTCTACATTCGTTGGTGAATCGGTAATAGCTAGTCGAGTATATAGACATTGCATAGTTGTGATTTATGACCATCGTACTATGGTTGACTTGCACGAGTTAAAAATGATGAATTTTGATGTTATTATGGGCATGTATTGGTTGGCTTCTTACTATGCCAATGTTGATTGTAGAATGAAATGGTTCGCTTCCAATTTCCAGGAGAACCAGTTTTAGAATGGAAGGGAAATACTGCGTCACCAAAAGGTAGGTTTATTTCCTATTTAAAGGCAAGGAAGATGATCACAAAAGGTTGCATTTACCATCTATGTCACGACCCAGCCCCGTGGGCCGCGACTGGCGCCCTATTTGGACACCCAAGCAGACTTTCATATCAGATCATCACAATTTAGCTTAGTTCAAATATCATACTCATCATTTTAGCGTAATGAAAATAAATACGTGCTTAGGCGGTCGCGCGTACAAAAGTGTCACATCAAAGTGAGAGGCGGCGGAATATACATCGCCGAACATATATACACATATACAAATACAAGGGCCATTATGGCCACCGCCCAACGAACGGACCGCGCTAGGATGCAAATCATGAACA
>NC_081345.1:58673538-58817603 GCF_029784015.1 Lycium ferocissimum | reverse complement strand
TGTGAGGACCCTCGGAATTGGTAGGATTGCTAGGAGAAAATATTTTTTGATCAAGAATTCAAAGGAGTGATTTTTCCAAGCCCTTGGCCGAATGGCCTAGGCTTGGTTTTCTCTCTTCTTCTTTTTTTTTTTTGTCCCTCTCTTGTCTTGAATTGGAAGACCCCACCTATATATACACATGGTTATGGTAGCATGTGAGGGGCACATGCCCCTCTCTAGAATTTTCTCTTCTTTCTCCCTTTTTTTTCTAGAGTTTTCTTGAAATTTTTGCAAAAGATGACCAAATCTTCTTGCCATGCAAGCTTTGACCACATGCATAAATCCCCCCCCCCTTTTAAGAACTTTCATGATATTTTCGTGAAATTACCGTTTTGCCCCTCGTCTTTTCTCAATATTACCATTTTGCCCTTAGCTTCCTACACCATTTTCATACTAATAATAGTCATAAATAATGCTCATAACAATCCGTACATGAAAATGATTTCTTATAGAATAATCTCACCCTTTTATTTTCCCCATCGACTTTGAAATTTCCAAACGTAAAATATGCGAGCTATAACATGTTCTTCCTTTCTACATAAGGTAACAATTTCCATTCCAACTTCAAAATTCCAAGCTAATATCGACATTTCCATATTCATTCGCTAATCAAAATCATTCCAACGTCATTCAAAAGTATTCCATACCATTATACAAAGTTTTAGCAAAACATACAAAAATCCCACCGAATTCATAATTCATTCAAAACTTCCATTCTTCGACACAAACGTTCATAACACATTTTCATTTCCTCAAATTCATCAACAACAACCATAATTCACATTTAAAGTCTTACTTTCATAATTACATAAAAATTATATAAATTTCACATAATTTCCCATAATTACACGCAAGCAATTCCAATGCCAATTCAAGTCATTAAACCCTTATTTCCATCACAAGGATCGCAACAACACGACTAACAAACTAAATAAAATTCAATTCATCTTCTCCTCCATACTACCATGGCTCACGGCCAAACACACCACACACACACACACACACGCCATGCACACACACACCACACTTCCACAATTCTCATCCAATTCTAATCGTTATAACGTATATATTTATTCCATAACATAAAACATGAAATTCATACCTTTCTTTCAAATTTCAACTTTGCCGCAAACGTCGCTCTTTTGCTAAACCAATTGTATCACGTCGAAGAGCGTTTCCAACTTATCAAGAATTCAAGAAGAAAGAGATTTTTGGATGAAGGTTGATGGACTTGGAAAAAAAAAATTCTTTTGAAGGGGGCCGAACCCCTCCCTTGTTCTTGTTCTTGCTCTCTTTCTTTTTCTTTTGTTTTGTTTCATGAAAGTTCCATGGATAATGATATATATAATAATCTTCCTAATTAATTATCACATGGAATAATTTCCATGGATTTGGGCTTGGCCATATGGACGGCCACCCTCTCAAGTTGGGCCTCAATTTTCTCTTATTTATTTTGAGCCCAATTCTTTGTGGATCTTATTTGTAATTCCCGAAACAAATTTCCGAAATTCCAATTTTTGCCCTTGGCCTTCTTCCGTATTTCCGCTTTCATAATTCTCATGAATATCACACATATGTCAAATAAAATAAAAACATAGCCTTATTTCCCACAAGGCAAGATTATTCCAAATTTTTCAAATGCGCAAAAACACGGGATATAACAATCTAGTTCGGGTTCAAGATGTAGAAGCTGAACAGCCAACTCTTCAGCCAGTCCCCGTGGTGAATGAGTTTCCGAATGTGTTCCAGGAAGAGCTCCCAGGACACCCTCCAGAGCGGGAGATTGACTTTGCTATAGATGTGCTACCAGATACAAACCTATATCTATCCCTCCTTACAGAATGGCTCCCGCAGAGTTAAAAGAATTGAAGGTGCAATTGAAGGACTTGCTTGAGAAAGGCTTTATTAGGCCTAGTTTATCCCCTTGGGGAGCACCCGTGTTATTTGTCCGAAAGAAAGATGGCTCCTTACGAATGTGCATTGACTATCGGCAACTGAATAAGGTGATGATTAAGAATAAATATCCTCTTCTAAGGATTGATGACTTAGTTGATCAAGTACAGGGCGCCAAGTGGTTTTCAAAGATAGATTTGAGGTCCGGGTATCATCAAGTGAGAGTTAGGGAGAAAGATATCCCTAAAACAGCCTTCAGAACAAGATATGGCCATTTTGAGTTCCGGGTGATGTCATTCGGGCTAACTGATGCACCGGCAGTATTTATGGATTTAAGGAACAATGTGTTCAGGCCCTTCCTAGATTTATTTGTGATTGTGTTCATTGACGACATCTTGGTGTATTCTAGGTCCGAGGCAGAACATGCGGATCATTTGCGTACTATCCTTAGAGTTCTTCAAACTTGAGATTTATTTGCCAAATTTTCTAAGTGTGAGTTTTGGTTGAACTCAGTGACATTTTTGGGGCACATCGTTTCAGCCGATGATATTCGGGTAGATAGCCAAAAGATTGAGGCCGTGAAGACTTGGCCAAGGCCCACGCCTCTACGGAGGTTCGTAGTTTTACGGGCTTAGCGAGGTTATTACGGGGAGATTTGTAGAAGGTTTTTCTTCTATTTACGGACCGCTCACAAGGCCGACCCGAGAAATCGGCAAAGTTTCATGGACGGATGCTTGCGAACGTGGTTTCCAAGAGCTAAAGGATAGGTTAACTTCTGCCCCAGTCCTGACATTTCCAGAGGGATTGAAAGGTTATGTTGTTTATTGTGACGCTTCAGGCGTTGGGCTAGGCTGTGTGTTGATGCAGCATGGCAAGGTGATTGCGTATGCTTCAAGGCAATTATGAAACCATGAGAAAGGTTATCCAACCCATGACCTTGAATTGGCTGCAGTGATTCATGCATTAAAGATGTGGAGACATTATTTGTATGGTGTCCATGTGGATATTTATACCGATCATAAGAGCCTTCAGTATATCTTCAAGCAGAAAGAGTTGAATTTATGGCAACAACGATGGCTGGAATTGCTAAAAGACTATGATGTTGATATCCTGTATCATCTTGGAAAGGCAAATGTTGTGGCAGATGCTCTTAGTCGTAGATCTATGGGAAGTTTATGTGATGTTCGGCCAGAGAAAAGAGAAATGGCTCGTGAGCTCCAGCAGTTAGCTAGCCTAGGAGTTCGAGTGGTGGGCTCAGGTAGCATGGGAGCTACCATTCAGAATTCAACAGTCTCATCGCTAGTAGTGGAAGTGAAGGAGCGACAATATGAAGATCCCATGCTAATTCATTACAGAGATACACTCCCTCAGAAGGAGAAGTCATTATTTGGGATCGCAGGAGACGGAGTTGTCCGATGCCAAGGCAGATTATGTGTTCCTGATGTGGCAGGATTATGCCACCAAATATTCAGAGAAACCCATTGATCCCGTTATTACATCGTCCACCCCGGAGCAACGAAAATGTATCATGATCTTAAATCTATATATTGGCGGAATGGGATGAAGAAAGATATAGCGGAATTTGTAGCTCAATGTCCCAGCTTGTCAACAAGTGAAAATTGAGCACCAAAGCGGGCGGATTGTTGCAAGCTATAGAAATTCCAACTTGAAAGTGGGAAGTAATTAACATGGACTTCATTACAGGCTTACCCCGTTCTCGACGTAAGTATGAATCTATATGGGTGATTGTGGATAGACTCATGAAGTCAACTTATTTCTTACCAGTCACAACTACATATATGGCAGAAGATTATGCAAAGCTTTATGTTAAAGAGATAGTGTGACTTCACGGTGTTCCAGTATCTAAGTGCGACTTCACGGTGTTCCAGTATCTATTATCTCTAATAGAGAAACTCAATTTACAGCTAATTTTTGGAAATCCTTCCAAGAGGGTTTGGGGACTCAGGTGAGTCTTAGCACGGCATTTCACCCACAGACTAATGGACAAGGGCGAGCGTACTATTTAGACTCTTGAGGATATGCTACGGGTATGTGTATTGGATTTTAGAGGTGGTTGGGATGATCACTTACCACTTATTGAATTTGCTTATAACAATAGTTATCATTCTAGCATCCAAATGGCACCGTATGAGGCTTTATATGGGCGAAAGTGTAGATCCCCAATTGGGTGATTTGAAGTAGGAGAGACTAAATTGATAGGGCCATACTTGGTCCAGCAAGCCATAGAGAAATTTAAGCTCATACAAGATCAGTTATTAGCAGCCCAAAGTCGTCAAAAGTCCTATACAGATAATCGTCGAAGGGACTTAGAGTTTCAAGTGAAAGATTGGGTATTCTTAAAGGTGTCACCAATGAAAGGCGTTATGAGGTTTGGCAGAAAGGGGAAGCTTAGTCTCCGGTACATTGGGCCTTATGAGATTGTGCGCAAGGTAGGCAAAGTGGATTATGAGTTAGATCTACCCCCTGATTTGGAGTCAGGTCACCCAGTTTTCCATGTCTCGCTGCTCCGTAAGTGTGTCGGAGATCCTACTAGGATCGTTCCAGTAAATGATGTTCAAGTGACAGAAAAGTTGACTTATGAAGAGGTACCCATTGCCATACTAGATAGGCAAGTACGGAGGCTTAGAAACAAAGAAGTGGCCTCAGTTAAGGTTTTGTGGAGAAACAATAACCGAGAAGAAATGACTTGGGAAGCGGAAGAAAATATGAAGTCCAAGAGATCCAAGATGAGGCATCAAGATCATGAGGTATGTATGTTTTCCTTTTTATGCGTTTGGGTCGTCTGTGGCCAAACTCTATTGCTATTATGTTGTGGCCACAGGCATTGTTATTATGGGCTGTTGTGACAGGATGGTAGTGCCATATTACAAGGGAAACTCTAGCAAAATTTTTATAGAATCCCCGAGAACCTAACATTCGAGGACGAATGTTCTTAAGGGGGGAAGAATGTTACACCTTGCAAAATTCTCCGTTGATGCACAGTGAATAGACTAACGAAGGGCACAAAGTATGCGATGTTTCAATAAGTAAGAAATAGCATTTGATGATCCTAATTGAGATTTCAAAGACATTTGAGGTAAGAGAAGAAAGTTGCCAAGAAAGGCAAGGTATACGTTATGTATCGGAAAGGATTTACGAGTACCGAATTAATGATGACTTAATGATGTTGTGAAGAAGAGTGATAACTTCCCTTAGATTGTTAATGAGGTTCTAAACAAGTGTTAAGAAGGTTCCATAAGGATTGGAGATCAAACGAGTCGATGAGAACGAGTTCGGAATATCTGGGCATTATACGGCCCAACATATTGGCCGTATAAAATATACTGGCTGTATGTTAGGCCGTATATTTTGCCCAGAATGGCAACTTCTCTGGACCAAATCTACGGCCAGACATACGGTCCATATAAATTATACGGACCGTATGTTGGTCCGTAGAACTGAGTCGGGACAGATTGTGAGTTATTGAAAGAGGGGACCCAATTTCATTTCATTTCATTTCGCCTTCACTCCCCTTCTCTCTAGAACTCTCTAGAATATTTCTCCACACCTCTCCCATAAGAATTCAAAATAAATTAGTGATCAACTTCATCAAACCAAGAGAATCAAGTGTAAGAAACTCATTAACGTTCATCCAAGACAAGAAATCCAAGTGGAAGTGGAACTAGGGTTTTGGCTCAAGTGAAGTGTTTCCACCCAAAGTCCATTCCTACACCATCTACGGTAAGGTTTATGGTCATTCCATGTTGTTTAAAGTATTGAGAGGTCGAAAGACTCGGATTGTAGAAGGAGATAGAAAATGGGTCATGAATGTGGGAATAGTATCATTTTTTAGTAGTAACTTGGAATGAGTCATGATTCTTGATATGTTGTGATTATAATTATGTTATAAATGACATTAAGAACATGGGATAGACATTGTATATGAGTGAATGTAATAGTGTTCCATGACCATGGTTATGGATGATTTGAAGTGAATTGAGAAATATGGATAATGTAGGTGAATAAAGACTATTGCTTACGATGTTGTGAATATTATTATAGATGTTTGGGAGTTGATATATGATATGGAGGAACTTGTATAAACAAAGGAGATGCTGCCCAATTTTCTCTAGCTTTAATCAAGTGTGCTAAGCTATCGATTTTCTAATGTTAGTATAAACTCTAATGAAGGTAGAATCGTGCATTGAAGGAGAACGTTCAAGCGACAGAATAGCTAAACGAAAAGGTATGTAAGGCTAACCCTTCTTTCAATAATGCATGGTTCCTTGGCTATATATCTATCCTATCATGAGTCTATAATGTCCTCCAAATGATTCTATCTTTAAAAACTACTAAAGCTCATGATTCTCGTTATGTTACGATCCTACTAAATTCCTTATATGATGAGTGATCCTCTAAGGATAGATGTAATGAAACAACGATAGTAATGATGTCAAAGATGCTTATGAGCTCTTATGTATATGTGTCTATGTATGACTATTATGTAATACCGAGCTTATATGGCCGGGTATGATATGTATTGCGCGCACACCACTGCAGTTGGGTACGGATAACCCTGAACCTTAGTAGGGCCAGGTATGTGTAATCACCGAGCTTGCCATGGCCGGGTATGTGAAACACCGAACCTTCATGGTCGGGTATGCTATGAATACGAATATGAATACGAATATGAATATGGATATGAAAACGTATACAAATACGGGTACGAATACGGATATGGATATGAATGTATGGATATGTACATGTGTATGTACACAAGCACGAATTATAAATGGAAGGTCCCTATGAAAGGCAAGTAAGTGTTTATGACGATGGTTCTACTACCTCCCATCTTATGCTATTTCTTATGTTGTCTCTTATGCTTCTATAATGATGTTGATTATGTTTTACATACTCAGTACATTCTTTGTACTGACGTCCTTTTGTTTGTGGACGCTGCGTCATACTCGCAGGTGGCCAGGGAGACAGGCTTGATCCATAGCTTTATTACTCAGGGACTACGTAGAGGAGCTTCATTTCATTTGGAGCTACAGCTTTTGGTTTCTATTATTTTGTGTACATACTTATGGGCATGGCGGGGTCCTGTCCCGCCTATATGATGTGACATACTCTCCTTAGAGGCTCGTAAACATATGTCTATGGTTAGACGTATTTTGCCTTGTCGGCTTATATTTTTTATATCATTTTGTTAGCCTCGTCGGCTTATGTACATTGATATGGGCATAGTTGTTGATGATGATATAAATGTATTGTCGCCCAATGGAATTAGTATAAATGATAGATAGAAAGTATGATTTAGCTATGTGGCTCACCTAGATATAAATGTGAATGTATGATAAGAGGCGCCCGGGTGGATTAGCACCGCATACCCGTTATGGCCCTCCGGTTGAGTCATGACAAGACGGTGGTTGGAATTGTTGAAAGATTATAATGTTAATTTTTTGTACCACCCGGGGAAAGCAAATGTGGTCGCAGATGCCCTCAGCGAAAAATTTGTGGGTAGTTTGGCATACCTGCAGGCGGGAAAAAGGGAGCTGACTCATGAGCTTCTTCAGCTAGCCAACTTGGGGGTCAGAGTAATAGATTCGGGAGATGTTGAAGTCACTATTCAGACTACAACCACATCATCCTTAGTGGCCGAGGTGAAAAGGCGTCAGTATGAAGACCCTTCATTGACCCATTACAAGGATACAACCTTACAAAAGAAGAAATCACCCTTCGGAATTACTGGAGATGGAGTCCTCCGATATCGAGGTAGGTTGTGTGCCCCCGATATTCTGGGGTTACGTCAGAAGGTTATGGCAGAGGCTCATTGCTCCCGCTATTCTATCTATCCAGGGTCAACAAAGATGTACCGTGACATCAAAGAGGTTTATTGGTGGGATGGAATGAAGAAGGATATCGCGGAGTTCGTGGCCCAGTGTCCTAATTGTCAATAGGTGAAGATTGAACATCAGAAGCCCGGCGGATTATTACAGGCTATAGAGACCCCGACCTGGAAGTGGGAAGTAGTTAATATGGATTTCATCTCAGGCTTACCCCGATCTCAGGGTAGGTTTAATTCTATATGGGTAATTGTTGATAGACTGACAAAATCAACACATTTTTCACTTGTCAGGACTACTTACTCCGCCGAGGATTATGCAAAGCTTTATATTAAGGAGATAGTTCGACTTCATGGTGTTCCTGTATCTATTATCTCTGATAGGGGTACACAGTTTGTGGCTAATTTTTGGAGATTTTTTCAGGAGGGTTTGGGGACTCAAGTGAATCTTAGCACAGCATTTCACCCCCAGACAGATGAACAGGCTGAGCGTACCGTTCAGACCCTTGAAGATATGTTAAGGGCATGTGTGCTAGAGTTTGGGGGAAATTAGGACGATCACTTGCCTCTTATTGAGTTTGCATACAATAAGAGCTGCCACTCTAGTATTCAGATGGCCCCGTATGAAGCTTTATATGGGAGGAAGTGAAGATCACCAATTAGATAATTTGAAGAGGGAGAAACAAAGTTAGCAGGCACATACTTAATCCATCAAGCGGTGGATAAAGTTAAGCTTATTCGAGATCGATTATTAACAGCCCAAAGCCGACAGAAGTCTTATGCGGATAATCGCCGATAAAACTTGGAGTTCTAAGCTAAAGATTGGGTATTCCTAAAGGTGTCGCTGATAAAAGGCGTCATGAGATTTGGTAAAAAGGGTAAGCTTAGCCCTCGATATATTGGGCCTTATAGGATTATTCGTAGGGTGAGCAAGGTAGCTTATGAGTTGGATCTACCTTCTAACTTAGAGTCCGTACACCCAGTCTTCCATGTATCCATGCTCCTTAAGTGTGTTGGAGATCCTTCGAGAGTTGTGCCTATAGATGATATTCAGGTTACTGAGCAATTATCATATGAAGAGGTCCCCATTGCAATCCTAGATAGACAAGTTCGGAGGCTAAGAACTAAAGATGTAGCCTCAGTGAAAGTTCTTTGGAGAAACAATTATAGGGAAGAAATGACTTGGGAGGCTGAGGAAGATATGAAATCCAGGTATCCATACTTGTTTCCACTCCCAGAAGAAGTTCAGATAGAGACGTCATTGTCTTCAGGTGCGTAACGTTTTCCTTCTTGTAGTTCCTTGGTCGTGTGGTGCTATTATTGTCGTTTTGTTGTAGCCCTATGAGGCACTGTATATTTTGGGTTGTTGTGATAGGATGGTAGTGGTACAATTACAGGGAAAACTCTGGCAAAATTTTTGTAAGAAATCCTAAGAGTTTAACATTCGAGGACGAATGTTTCTAAGGAGGAAGGACTGTTACACCTCGTAGTTTTGTACGTTAAGATTTGTTAGGTGGTAGCTGCGTAATTATGGATGCTGGAGTGCCTTCTAGGATATACGAGATTATACGTGCTTATCTTATGATCATGAGGGTTTAAGTTCATGTAATAGGTCATGAAAGAGTCGGAGAACAAGTAAATCAAAGGTATTAAGTTTGTTGGAACTTTGAAGAAAGACGGGGGACAATTTTGGTCCAACTTGAAGGAAGAATATCTTTTAATATATGAGGAGATTTGAGGTCAATTAAAAGCCTAAATTTAATTTCATGAAGTCTAGTTTCCAACGCAACAAACCGCGCGTCAATCCAACATCGGAATAAAACGTTATGAGCATTTTAAGATGGGCAGTCAGAGCAAGGAATTAACCATGCGCGAACGTGCCAGGAGGCAGCGCGATCGCGCTGAGAAATTTTTGAGTCGGTCCAGGCAGATTCTGTAACTCTATATAAGGGGGCTTCCCCCCCCCCCCCCTCTTCATCAAAACACACCAGAAAATCCCCCAAATTTTATGAAAATTTCCTACAACTTCCCAACATCAAATTTTAGCCCGAATTAAGTATAATGTCCGGATTTAGGTCTAGATAGCGTACAATTGCGATTATAAAATCGTACTGCGGGGAGTCTTTCTTTGAGTTAAAGGTAAATATTGAAAATATTGCGGTTCTAGTAAGAGTAAGGTATGAATCTTCCCTTATTAATATTGACTCATGTTTATTTACGGAGATAAAGCTAGTAAATAATCGTATAACAAATTTGTGGGTTGAGAAATTGGATAAACATCATGTGAGATGTTTTATGGAATATTTTGGTATTGATGATGATGTTATTGGCGTTGGTGTTGTTGTTGTTGTATTGGTTGCTGGTATTGTGATTTACGCTAGGGATATAAACATTGGAGATGCTGCCCAAATTTTGGCAGATTCTAAAGGACTTTGATTTAAAGACTTGAGATAGGCATATGACGATAAGTCTAACGGTAGTATGATTTCTCTTGAATGTAGATTTACGAACTCGAGACAATAACAGTTAACTAATAGAAGACCGAAAAGTTATGTTAAGGTGCGTTTCTTTTTTCTTGGCATGTTTCCATATATGGTAAGAGCGTGATTAACCTTGTGGCTCGAGGTTTGTCAAAGTAAAGCTTGTCATACTGTTGTCTAGTTTTCGAGTGCTATGTTATGCTTCCTAAGGGGCCACATCCCCTCCCTATGTCCTTGAGTCATAGAGAGACAGAAGAGGCATGTTACAGTATCAGTGTTTTTCAGCATACGCATGATACACTGCATGATATATATGTTTTTATTTATCCTGGCCACTTGTTTAGTGAGACATTTTTTGTATTACCTGGCTTATGAGCCATGGAGTTGTTACCTGGCCTATGAGCCATGGAGTTATTACCTTACCTACGTGTCATAGAGTTGATTATACCTGGCTTTTGAGCTATGGAGTTGTTACCTGGCCTATGAGACATGGAGTTATTACCTAGCCTACGGATCATGGAGTTGATTATATCTAGCCTATGAGCCATGGAGTTATTACCTGACCTACGGGTCATGGCGTTATCTATGCCTGACCCTCGGGTCACGGAGTTATGTCTATAGAGTTATGTTATCCTGCCTCTGATGAAAGGCAACCTAGGTCGAATGCCACCAGATGCCTTCTTGAAATATTCATAGTATAGCTTGTTACTTTATTTCAGCTGTTACCTTGCCTTACATATTCGGTACATTATTTGTACTGATGTCCCTTTGTTCAGGGGCATTGTATTCATGCCTGTAGGTACTGATCGACAGGCTGATAGACCTCCCGAGTAGGCGGCATTGGATATCAGCTTATTGGTGAGCTCCCTTCCTGTTCGGAGTTGCCAGGACCTTTGGAGTTTTCCTTTTTGATTCCAGATTGTATGGTACAGTCACACATCTCCCTAGATGCTTGTAGACGAGTCCTGTATATAGTATGTCAATGTGATAGGCTTGTCAGCTTGTATATGTGTCTGTTGGAAGCTGTTGGTTTGGTACGATTAAATCAGCCTCCTCGACTTGCTCAGTTACATATATATTTTAGTTGTGCGCCCAGTTCAGGCGAAACAGTCAACATATTTATGTATCTTCAGATTAGACATTATCAGTTCAAGTTGGGGGTCACTCCCCATAGTTTCAGATTTAGAGTGGTTCGCTCGGGCCTCGTATGGCTTCAGGTGCTGGTCACGCCACTCCGAAATTGGGGCATGACAGTAGTAGTACAATCAGTATAACTTGTTGAAGAATTTGCTCAGTTGTTACTGAAAATTTGAATTTTTTTTTAGATTAGGTTCAAATAGGAGGGAAATCTGTTGAGGGGATGGGTTTTTTCCCATGGTTTTTCCCTAAAACCTATTTGGCTACTCCTATAAATAGAAAGATATGGCCATTAGAAGAGGGGTTCCCTTTTTAGAAAAATCCTAAGTTGTGAAGAATCATATATATCTGTCATTCCTTATATACTCCTAGATATACTACCTATATACAAAAAAAAAAAAAAAAAAAAAAAAAAACCTTGCCAATATATCACTATTATTTAAAGAAGAACAATACTAATATATACTTTATATATATACTATTCAAAATATACTATAATATATTAGAAAAATTCAAAAACAAGGGCTGCTTTTAAAGAATCTTGGGTGTTGGTGCTGAAGTTGTGATCCAATCTCTCCTATTTTATCTTTTGGTTGCCCCATAGAAAGGTATTATCCTATTCTAGTCCTTTTCTTTATTCCTGTTTCAATTTGATTGGTATATTGTCTGCCTATGTTTGATTTTAAAGCTACTTTAAGTTGTCCATTTGAAGAACTTAGCATTTATATATGGTTTTAAGTCTATTTTGATATAAGCCTTGTTTGGTTACTGTTTCATTAAAACATCAAGGTTGTCATGACATAATGATGTTCAAAAAGATTTTAAGTAATTAACTATTGAGTATTAAGGTTTACTAGGTTAAAAAGAGTTAGGTGTTAGCTTTGGATCTTGTTTATTGTCTCATTTGTTAGTCTTAAGAGGCCGGGATGATATCTTTCCATTTTTTAGACTGTTTGGTTGTTGTTTTTGTAGCTCCTGAGTACCCTTAGTCCTATTATGGTTATTTAGTTCACCTTTTAGTTTGTTGGATGGTCCCTAATGAAGTGTAGATCATTTGGTTTGATTTATAGATGTTTGCCATATGTTTATAATCTAAAAACTGTTTAGAGTTTTAAAGTAAGCCTATGTTCTTGTGCTTATTGATTAGTAGTTGAGTTCTAGTTTATATGGCATCTTGAAGTGATATAAGCATCTCTGAAATGGTTAAGTAACCATCAAATAGGAACTGGCTT
Source organism: Lycium ferocissimum (assembly GCF_029784015.1). Classification (NCBI taxonomy): domain Eukaryota; kingdom Viridiplantae; phylum Streptophyta; class Magnoliopsida; order Solanales; family Solanaceae; genus Lycium; species Lycium ferocissimum. The sequence goes on along the minus strand of NC_081345.1, from coordinate 58,804,977 downwards.
CAAAAATGAACTTAAGACTTTATTCTCTTTTGAAAAAGTGACTTGTTTATGTATACTTCTGAGGTTTTGTTTGAATCTGCCTTATGTGTTAATTTTAAGTGATCTTCTAGGATTATTTAAGTTGAGAAAATAACTGAAAAACTGCAGAATATGATGCTCACACCTTTATTCGTGTTTACTTGAACTTGAAAGACTCTTAAACCTCTGCTTGCTTGGTATTATGTGTGCTAGAACTTGTTTTCATTCTTTTGAGGTTATTTTCTTTCCAAATCTGTAAAGAATGACTTCCCAATTCCTGATTCTCCTTTACTTGGCTTAAGTGACATGTTAAGATCATAAGGAAGGAATTCTTGCTTGTCTTGATGACTGTTTTGCCTTATTTGGTATGCATTTGTCATTCTTAAACTTGGCTAGACATCTGAGAGGTGGAAATGATCCAGTCTACTTGCTTGAGGAACACTAGAATGGTTAAATGTGGATTAAAGACTCTAAAAATGGAAGAATTTGTCTAAGAATAGGAACTGGATAAGTCTAAGACATGTCTAACTGGTCCATCAGAATGACTTGGGTCTCTTTAGGTCTTGTGTGTATCAATCATTTATCTGACTCATTGCTGATATATTCTGTGAGTTTGCTTTGACTAGATAAGTTCTAAATACCCTTTTTGCTTGCCAAACCGTGTTGACACTAATGAAAATGAGAATGTAACCTTAAAATAGGATTTTGAAAACTGAGCATAGTGATGGTTTAATGACTTTCCTTCTTTATTTTCTTATGTGTGATCCTGCAACTTGCATATGCTATCTTTTATACACTGTTGACTGTAATACTCTTGAGTATATTACTTTGTGACCTAGGACAGTGGCATGAACCTCCTTTGAGACTTGTAATTGTTTCCATGTGAATTTTCCATCGCTTGTGATTTGCTTTTACCACACTTGACTCATGTTTATTCCTAAGGATAGTCTTATATTCCCTCCTATTCTTCTGGATTTGTTGGTTCTGATTTGACTATCTCTTATATCTTAGTTGAACTCTATTTTGATCCTGTATTTGTGATTGAATCTGTTTGTTTAAATCCTGAAGTAAAGAAGTGGGAATAGCAGCTTCTGGTTCTCTCTCTTAATGTTCTCTATAAGACGGCTTGTATACTGAGGCAATTTTTTGTAATTAGCTGAGCCTTTGTGACCTCAACTAGGATATAGAGACCTAAGGGATGTAACACTGGACACTTTGGGTTTACTTTGGGTTTGATGATCATGTTTTGTCATCCCTATACTATCTAGATTGCTAAAAATATGATACAATACTAGTACTAAGTCCTTTAAAACTCGGTTTATTACTAACGTATTTACAGTTCTTTGTGAAGATGGCCTTAAGTCATATTTGGAAGCTGATTTGTAATTTGAAGTTTTGAAAATTGCTTAAGTGTCATTACTGTTTTGAAGGTAAGAATTGAATGAGCCTTATGACCTATCAAGCTTGACAGAGTATTCTAATGGGGTTGAAAATGATTTAGTATATAACTTGTAGGACCTTGAGATTATAAATTGTTAATATGGGAGTCAAAATGGGAACTTGTTTTGTTAAAATGGAGCCTAATCAGTTCTTAAATGCTTACGTGTGCTTAGTTGAAGTCTTAAGACTTGAACTAACAAAAAGATTAGAAACTCCCCTTTGTTTTGACACTTACTCCTGTTTTGAATCATTTAAGTCATATAGGGATTAAAAGGAACCTGTTTTTGACCTTGAAGTGATCAATTGTGGCTATGTTCTATCTTGAAACTTGGCACTGTCTCGAATCCATTTGGTTGTTCTAGAGAAAAACTGAGTTTGCTATTTGCTAAACAAGACTAAAATTGACCAAAATTGTAAGAAACAAACCTGTTTGACTTAAAGATTGGAGATTGTGCTATAACTTGCAATTTTGCTAATTTTCCCAAGTCTGAAAATTTGAAGCTGAGTAAAATTCATCGTGTGTCAAGACTATTCTTTATGGTTCTTGTTAAGTGTTGTAATGCAATCTGAATTAGCTATGGAAGTTGAAATTATGAATTTGTTTTGCCTACCATTGATCACTAAGCTTACTTAATTAATAGACTACTAAAACTGTAAAACTAGAACTTTAAACCTTTTGTGAAATTGTATGTTCTTTGGTTCACTTGATTGCTTGTTTTGGACCTTATATTTAGATGAAGTTCCTTTAATAGTGAGTAAGAAATGATTAGTAAACTGGTTCTGGACAAAAAAATGTACTTTGCATAACATGTAGTGTTTAGGGAACTCTGTGAAGGTTCAACTTTTCATTTACTTAGATGTTTCCTTACATAACACCATAAGGTGCCTCTGTTTGCTTTAAAAATGCATTACATTTGGTCTTTTTTTTTGAAAAATTAAAACTGACTTGAACAAAAAGAAGAGACTCTGTGTGTGAACTATTTAGACCATTTGAGTGCTTACTTGCCTCACTTCTCCCTGATTGACTGTTCTTTTGTTGTGACACTTAGAATCTGAGAATTTGTTTGTTTTAAAAAAAAATATAAATGATTGAAAAGATGCTAAGTCAAGACTGTAAACTTGTTGTTGTTCTGGAAAATTGATTGCAACAGTTTGAAAAGAAAACTGTAAGCATTTTGGAAAGATGAATCTACCTTTGATTGTTTAGGTTGGCTGCTTCTCTCAGCTTTATCTAGTGTGTGATCTCACCCTTAAACCTCTATGATAATGTTTAGAACCCTCTTTGAATCTTGTTTGGACTGATATATTTGACTAATTAATAAAGCTAATAGGAAATAGCTTAATTTTGTCCCTTTCTTTTTGATGGAAGCTGTTGTGCTATAAGAGCACTTTTCCATGATCATCTAGATGTAGCTTTCTGTTTGGAATTGCTATTTTCTTTCATAAGGTTTATACTTGAAATTAATTGGAATCTGTGTAAGTGTTTTCACTTGACCAACCTCTAAAACTATGTGTGTAGTTGATGATTGCCTTCATTAACTCCATAAGATGTTAAAATAGATTGAGACTTGAAATTGTATTTTTAAGAAACTATGAATACATTACAAAACTGGTCACCTTTGGTTTGTTTTAGCTTGACTTAACCTGTTCCTAGAGACTCTGCATGCATTATTTTGACCTACTGGTATCTCTGAATACAACTAAGAATGAAGACTTGATATTTGAACTAGAAATTTTGAAAAGGTAAACTGAAAATATTGTTTGCAACTGTGCTCATGAAAACAGTGTATTAATCCCCTCAAACTGGAATTTTGAAAATCTCTATTTTGACTAAGAGTTGCTCTCATTTTAGACTAGATTAATCATGAGCTTCTTGACTTAGAAACTGCCTGATGAATTGAGTTTTGGGATGCTGATTTGGTTAGCTTAAACTACGGATCTTTTGCTATTTGTTTTTTTGAAATCTTTGCTGATTTACTTGCCTAAAACTTGCCATTTGAGAAGGTAAACTTGCTTACCTGTTAGTGTGTGCCATTGCTGGGTTTTGAGTATTTTCTGGGAGTTTGATGTTGTTTCTGGGTAGTTTTGATGAGTTATTTTAAAGGAAGAATATGGGGAACATATAGTGTATATGGAGGATATGCCACCCTAAGCGGTTTTGCTCTCCATATATAGGTATATCACCTAGTATATCTTGAATATCACTGTCCTACACTTAGAAAAAATCATGTTTGCTTCACAGTTTGGGCCTGGGCATCAGTTCAGCTGAAATTCATTTTACAATTTGTCCTTTTTGCATAATTGTCCCCTTCCCTGGATAGCTAGTAATTATGGGCCTAGCCCAATTGTTTTGTAATTTAATTTTTGGCGATGTAATTTAATTTATGTCCCTAAGATAGAGTACTAATGTATTGTATACCTTTTATTTTGTAAACCTCCCAATCCATTGGTGGGTCCAACAAGACCCACCAACTCATTTAGATCGAGTCAACCTCAACCGTGGACGAGTTAAGCATTGGAGCAGATTTGGAGCGGAATAAGCTTAAATAGCATTATTTTTTCTGTTGGGCTTCGTAGGCCCAACCCCTTCACTTGATATTATTTATTTGACATTATATGCGTATTGGAACCCTTTACTAATTGTCACAAAATTAGAGTTGCTAAAAATCATTACCAAATAATAAGAATTGATTTTTGATAAATAATTGGCGTGTAAAGTGATTCTTGAGACAAAAACGGACTTGTGGGTAAAAATGGACATTTTCTCAAACTTAAAAATATAATTTTTGAAAAAAAAGGACTTGGAAATTTATAGACATTGAGACAAATTGGGACCATACCTGTGGACAATTTGGACAAATGGACACGAAATGACCTTGGACTGATATTGGACTAAAGGACTACAAAAAATATATAATATAAAAAATACGATTAGAATACGGACTATAATAGTATGCCTAAAACTATTTTCCTAAAAACTATTTTCCATACTAAAAAATATTTTTTCAAAAATATTTTGGGTGGACTTACGTAGGGTCCTACTTAGGTTAAGAGCCTTTGGGTATTAGCCTAAGTGTTCTAGTCCGACACCCAAACGTCCAATTTTGGGCAGAATTTTACCACTTTCGTTTCTTGAAATATGATGTATTTTATATGAATGACTGAACTCTTTCGTTGCGGGAATATAAGCTAGAACAATTTTGTCACTATAAATAATTCATATCTAAAAAGACATACTATTAGAACCCGTATGTCAACCGTATTTTACGGATCTTTAATACCAGGGTGCCTAACACTTTCCCCGGGAGATCACCAGAACCCTTACCCACACTTTGGTTAGATTAGGTTTCTTTTAAAATTTAGCCATTTAAATGAACACTTTTGGAATTGGTTTTTCCTAATTTCCTAAAAATTAGGTGGCGATCCTAAAAAGTAAAGTCCATTTAGAGCACCATCACATAGAGGTATATTTTTCCTTTTTCCCGGTACGATTGACAACTGTACCTCTCTGGGACACTTTCCTTTTTAAATTAGGCAGGTGCAAAAACGAATCGGAAAAAAAAATCGAACCGCTACAGGGAGTACTACCCAAATGTTGCCCGTGTGAACCAGGTACTTTAACGCGAACTTAAAGGCCTTGAAATCTTCAATGTCATGCCTCAGGGCTCCAGAGTGAAAAATACAAATCTTACTTTGATATGTTCCCATAGACGAGGCCTTCTAGGTTGTCCTGGTTGGCTGGATCTTTCCCGCGCTCGCCAGTTTTTGGAAGATACCAGCATATGAATCCTTGAAGATATCAAGTCGTAACACCAAATATGAGTGTTCAGCATGATTCCTTCATTGGGGGAAACAGTGTCGTGGATCAACAGCAAATGGAGTCCCCACAACTTGGGGATGGTCTTATCTTTGATCAATCTTATGATTCTCTTTCTGAAGGCCAAACACTCATCAGCAGTATGGCCTGCCTGTTCTTGGTGGAACGGGCACCTTTTGTGTGCGAAGACCAGGGCACAGAGCGGCAACTTCTCACGACTAATGCAGGTGGCTCCCACATTCTTGAGCTTGTCAAAGATTTGTTCGCATGTCACATGTCTTGGTGAGACGCGGTAAGGGCAGGCGACGGCCTTGAGTGCAATTGACCCACCAAGTTGGTGATGCCGGGCGAACGAGCTCTATTCGTATCTCAGGTTCTCCCTCTTGATTTGCGGACGCAATGGTGGCGGCCTCTCTTGATGGCTAAGTGGGTTCTAGCAGTCAGATTCCGCTTCACAATCTTTTTCTCCTTTTCCCTCGAATAGGGGTACGTACCGGGGAAGTATTCCTTTTCCTTTATCCAAAAGGCTCTCAAGATGACACTTTATCTCAGTGGGTTCCTTGGGCGGGCTTTCCGCCGAGTCCATCAACTCATCTGCCACTTTGATCTTGGCCCTAATCTCCCGGATTTTCCTTTCCAGATCTTGAATCTTCCTTTTGATGGCAACATGCTCCTGGATGTTCAGGACATCCATTTCAACCTTTGCCAAAATGTAACTAAGGTTAGTACCGGTTTGTAACTATTTGGTGTTTTTCTTTGTTTTTCCTTTGGGTAGTGGTCAGCACCCGAGATCAATCAAGCACTTAAACGAAACATATGAAACAAACAAAGCACATATTCACATAGCAATATATAACTAAAAAATAGACTACTGGTATTCCTAGGGTTTCTAATCGCTTGAAACATGAATGTGCCATTTGTACCAAACCATTGCCCCATAATCATAAATTTTAGTAATAATATTCTTCCCCAAAGGGGTACAAAAGATAAGAAAAGACAGAAAAATAAATCAGCAGAAGTGTCCTCCATTAGCTGATGATGAAGCCCTATCGGTCCTTTCCTTCTTGGCCTTCTAGAGGGTGGTCAGGATATAGAGGTGAGCCGATGTCAATACGACATCCATCAAGAAGCCCTTTTCTCTGAAGCTTGTTGGAGCAATTTCATCCAAAGTCTTCTTCATCCGATCGTCGAGCTTAGTTAAACAGCCATGGGTGAATTCCAACTCATGCTTCAAGCTTGATATGGTAGCTTGATCTTTTTCTATTTCTCCAAGTACTTAGCATCCCTATTATCTGCCCTTCTTTGAATCAAACGGGCTCGGATCTCGGCTTTGGAGTCCTTGTCTCGAACACAACTGTAGAGGATGAGTTTGGGAGTGAGAATGCCTTGCAAGTCGGCCCTCAACCAATCTCTATACTCTTCTTCACAACCCGTATAAAACTTGTCGAGAGCTAAAGTGTCTGGACCCCAAGATATACGACTATTCCACTCACGAAGATAATCCCCGGCCCTCAGAATCCTATCACCATCATAGCTAATGATGAAATCCCTTATGTTTCCAACTTGGGATATGATTTGGGTCCTCTCAAATTGTCTCAAGACTCTAGAAGGTGTGTATGGGCGAACCCCTCGAATTCCCATAAGTGGCAAGAATGGACACTTTCTATCCTTGACCACAACTGTGTCGGATACGAAGTCGTCAAATATCCACTGTACTCCATCCTCCCTAAGTCTATAAAAGGTGAAGGTCCAACTCCGTTTGGTCCGATCCCCAAAGTTTGGACAGAAGTTAAACAACACATCTTTTTCCGCTGGCTTGCTTAAGTATTGGGTACCCCTGACTTTGATCATGTGTTTGAGGATCCAAAGATTGTAGGAGTAGGTTACATCCTTGGAAGTATTTATAGTGGTTTCTACAAAGGCTTAGGGATCGGTACATACTGGCTAGGATGATAGGGGTTAAGTCAAAATATTTGGTGCCTTCTTGTTGGGTTATGCCGTAAAAGATGGCATGGGTGACTGTGATGACTCGGGTGTCTATGGCTAAGGTTCCATCTTTGGGAAAGACCATGAGTCCCAAAAACCAAATGGCAAAGGCTAAGGATCGGGTGGGTTCCCATTTGGCATAGGTTTCGAATTCGGTACGGGTGTTTCACAAATCCACTTGGGTTACCGAATTGTTTATACAACTCTCTAAAGCGTACGTTTGAGCCATGTGCCAAATTGGCATAGAATAAGGAAAGCATTTTGAGTATTTGGTGCTAGGTGGGATTTTTGGGGATTAGGATGTAGTTGTCAGGTCTTTTTTTTCCTTTCAGACCCGACCCTACGCTGGTTATGACATCCCTCAATTCCTCCAAAGTCGAGGCCATTTCTACATTATCCCCAAAGCAAAAGATCATCCTATCTCAGTCCCAAAACCCGATGATTACCTCTATCGACTCCCTACAATCCCTCATTGTCATTATCGAGGTTAGGTTCCCTAAATGGTAAGAAATTCTCGTTCTTTCTTCTTGACTCATTCTACCCCACCATATACGTAGCAAGTCTGGTGTATCAATAACCATGTCAAACTGCAAGTCAATCATCATCTACAAAAATGAAAAAAGGTTAACATTCCCCCTCCCCCCACCCCAAATAGGCAATGGTTTATCACATAGGCATATTACATGTTTCCAATTAGCACATAAATAATATGCAGTGTTTTTTGGGTCATAGACAGTACTTGATAGGAGGTGGTCTCCCTAACGGGTTTAGATACATCTCAAATATCCAAACTCTTCTAGTTCATCTTTGGATTTAGCTTAGCTCTAACCTAGGCATATACAACAGTGGGTTTTTTGAAATGACCTTGGACCTGAGCGAACTACTCGGGGTGAACCGTTGTCGGCTGTTGGGTGACTGTACACCAACTCCGCGTTCAACATATTCCAAAGAAGGGATGTTTCGGGTTTTTTAGTGAAGGCTGGACCGCGAGCCCGCGTGCCCCATTTGAAACCATGCTTTTTGCTAGGAGTGACATAATTTATGATATGAAATGCATGACAATTTATATTTTGCAAGAAAGTAAACAAATAAGCAAATATTCACAAATAATATCACATTATTTTGAGACCCATATGGTTAGAACCTAGAAAATCCCCAGCGGAGTCGCCATATGTTACGGTTCACTTTTATGCGGGTGCATAAAGCTACTAAGAGGTTGTTGGTGCTCTAAATAAATAGTATTTTTAGAGTCGCCACTTAATTTATTAAAGGAAAATTAGGAAAACTGTGTAAAAAGGGTTTATCAAGCAAGAGAAAAATTCTTTTAGGACCAGAGTTCGAGATAAGGTTTCTTGTGATCCCCTAGGGAAGGTTTTAAGTACCCTAGTATTAAGGATCCGTAGAATACGGTTGACCTAGGAGCTTCAATGTATGATTACTGTGATTATTTGCTTAAAATGTTTACTTTATCGCAAAATGTTATACTTATCATAATTGAGGAATTGACATCCTCAAATGAATCATTTATTCTTTTAATAGCTTCTTCATTTTCCAAAATGCATTGATGAACGAGTTTTCGCTCCTCCTCCATTTTAGCTTCCCGATCTAAGTATGTTTGGAGCATTGCCATGATGCTTTCATATCTGACACTTTGCCGTTCACTTGCTTTGTCGCTGTTCTTATCAAGCTTAAAAGCTCAACTAGCATTTTCATTAGAACAACTTGGGGAAGGGGAGCAAACTAATTGGGACAATCACTCCAGTGTCCATCTTGACCACCACATATATTATAAATATTCCCATCATAGGATTGAGATTGTGTACACATCTCCCTCCCAGGAGCCTTTTCACAATCTTGCAAAAATGGGGTCCTCCACATTATGGACATGGGTCATCAAAATATGAGTTGCAACCATCAAACTCATTTTCATTCCAAGATGCCATAGTGACACAAGTAACAGAAACAACAAATAAAAACAAAGACTACCACAAAGAAACACCAAAAATCACAAACACATATTCACAAGTTTAGACCAAAGCAAGTAAGCTTAAATATCAAACTAACCCAAATACACCAAAGTATTCCCCGGCAACGGCGCCAAAATTGGGTACGTCCAAATTCACTCGTCAAAAAGAAAGCGTACACGGTCATATGCAATATAATTTACCCAACTATGAGTCGGGGTCGAATCCCACAGGGAACAATATACTAGGTGATCAAGCAAGTAAGTAATTTTCACTTTCTACACTAAGCCAAACACTTTTTCAATAGTTGATTTCTGGTTTATAAACTAACAAAGATAAAACTAACAAGAAAGCGAGTAAATGATCAATGTCCTCACAAGTAAAGGAAAACAAGAGAAATTACTTTCAAGTCACGATCCAATGTATTTTACAACTAAGAGCGAGTTTATTGTATTGAGCAAAATATGAAGGTTACACCCGTACCAATACGTTTAGAACACGTGGCATGTAGGACAATTCATGAGGTGAATTAGCACTAAGACCACCGATAGCAGAACCATGATATCAGAGTAAGCGCTAGGTCCGGTGTAATGTTACAATAGCTCCGGACCAAGAACGCAATGGTCTACCATTACGTGCCAGCTCAAACGTTAAGGTTACAGTGTTATTATGTCTAATGGTCCTCTTCATTACTCATTATTGCCATATATTTAAACCTCATTATGAGTAGGGGCGGAATATAAGGAATATGTGCCTCTAGTTTCATTATAGAGGACACCAGATATAAGCGAATATACTCAGTTCTTACACTTATTCTTTGCAAAATCCTTATTCTTATTGTCTTCTTTGTTAAGCTCCACTGCCACGGTCTAACCGGAATGAAGGAGCCTTGGTTTCAAATTCACACCTGCAGCCCCGGCTTTTCCTTACCTCTTATTTTGTGTACAAATATTTATATTATTTCAATACAAATATCATTGTGTTACTGATTACTTAGATCCACGTGTCCCTGACCATGTCTGTAAATTCAACTGAACCGCTTTATGGGTAAACAGTTTGGCGCCCACGGTCGGGACAGTTGTGGTTGTCATTGTGACCATTCTTTGTTTTATTAACATTGTTTAAGTTTCCTATTTTCCTAAGTATCCATTTCAGGTATGACATGAGTTAACGACAACACGAACAAAGGGAAACCAACGGGGCAACCTCCCACTGGGACCGGATGGACAACCTTTTGAAACTGGCTTGTAGCCACCGCACATGGAAAATCAAACAATAGAAGGAGAACATGACCTCAACGTCGGCGCAGTCGGTGACCCTACTGATGAAACTATGGCGGAAACCATCGAGATTCTGAGAGGTCAACACTGTGGAATGATGATAGAAGTGAAACTGTAGAAATAACTCATTGAAGCCCTCACGGGTGCATCAGTAGGCAGGGGCGTGACTCCCACCGGCATGCCTGCAACAGCTGCCAATTTGAAAGCCACAAATGGAAGCAGGCAAACTGTGGGAAGGAATGGAGATGCTTTCAGAAGTGAATCTGCTCACGATGATCCCTTCCAAATTGAAGTCAAGCGGTTCATAAGGGAGATCACCAGGAAGATGGACCAACTGCCAAAGAGGCCAAAAAGAACGTGAAGGAATTTCAGAAGCGCTTTATTCCCAGGGCTCCCCCGGTCATCGAAGGGCCCGATTCAAAGAAATACGTTCAGCGGGCATACACACCAGAGGTGACCCCAGAACCAATCCTACAAAGGGTTTAAAATGCCCGATATTCCCAAATACGATGGGACCACAGACCCGCAGGATCATATCACAACCTACTCTATGGAGGTCAAAGGAAACTATTTGCAAGAGAAGGACATCAAATCAGTACTGATCAAAAAATTTGGCCAGACTCTCGCCCGGGGATCCTTGACGTGGTATTCCCAGCTTTCGGAATATTCAATCACGTCATTCTCCATGATTATTGATACTTTTATTATTGCTCATACTGGAGCAGGAAAGGTAAAAACCTAAAAGGCAGATATCTTTCGCATCGCTCAGGGAGAGTCGGAACGTCTCTGGGATTTTGTTACCCAATTCCAGAAGAAATGTATGTTGTTGCCAGCCGTACCGGACGAGTGGGTTGCGGAGGCTTTTACCAAGGGTTTGAACCCGTTGAGTTTGCATGATTCCCAAAGTCTCAAGGAAAGACTCTTGGAATTTTAAGGTACAATTTAGGAGGACGTGCATAACCGGTATGAATCCAAGATCCGGGTGGAAGATGACTAGCTGGGGGCTCCCTCCTCAGTTTCCCCTGCGAAGGTGGACAAAGATTTCGGACCGGACCGAAACTCCTCAAAGAATCATTTCCAACCGTACCCGCCACCAGAAGCTTCCAATGGTTGATCCGGTTATCGATCGTTGGAGAAACCTGGAGGAAGCAAAAAAGATAACTCCGGGAATAATGGACGGGGTTGCAGCCTAATAACAACCAATTCGAGATTCCTCCGAAGGGGACGGAGCATCCTAAACTCTCAGATTACAGTTTTACCATTAGCGAATCTCAAATGGTTGACGTTCTAAAAACTCTTCCGTCATCATGCACTCCTAGGCCGTTGCGATCTAACCCTACTCAAGATATTAGACGCGCTAGTTCCACGAAACCCAAAGGCATAAAACCACCGATTGTACACACCTTAAGGAGGAGGTGGCCAAAAATGCTTGTCGGTGGATATTTTCGAGAGTACCGGAGCGAGAGAGAAAGGAATAATTATGGTAAATCCAATCCTGCCGAAGAGAAGGACGCGCCAAATGCTCCCTCGCACATCATCAATATGATATTTGGAGGACCTATGATCGCCGGAACTAGCTTCACAAAGATCAAGAAAGATACTCAAGAAAAGAGAACTCGAGAACTTCTAGATGATGATAGAAATACTTTCTCCAATGAAGACGCAGCGGTGTCACCCTACCCCATAATGTTGCTCTTGTCATCACCGTATTTATTGGAAGCTGCCAGGTTAAGTGGGTCATGGTAGATCTGGGGAGTTCAGCTAATATCCTTCGCTGGAAGGTGCTGGAAGAAATGGGACTTCTTGAGAAAATGATACCCACTACCAGGATGCTTTTGGGGTTCAATTCCACCAAGGGCGAGGTTGACCTGCCCGTGGAAGTTGGCAGGGTCACAAAGTGGACAAAGTTTTATGTGATTGGCGGCTACATGTAGTACAATGCTATTTTTGAGAGGCCCTGGCTCCACGATATGAAAGTTGTCCCCTCAACTCTTCATTTGCTGCTCAAATTTCCCACTCCGGAAGGGATCAGGCAGAATCAGAGGGAGCGGTCGACAAGGGATATGTTCGTTGTAGAGGAGCCAACAGTAGATGAAAGCCCAAGCAAGCCTGCCTTATAGTAATAATAGAGCCCAAGTCCCACATCGGATGCAGATCAACAAGCGCCAATAGATAGCAAAAACGATTTGAGGCCCGAAGAGGTTGAAGATGATTATAGGGTCCGAAGGTATTTTTAGCCCCCAAACGATTCAGATGCTACTAAATCCACAGCTGAGGAGCTAGAACAGATAGCATTACATCCAGAACTTTCAGAACGAAAGGTATACCTAGGCACGGGGTTAGCCCCGGAGCTTAGAGAGATAATAATTGCTTACTTAAGAGATAACAATGATTGTTTTGCTTGGTCCTATAAGGATATGACAAGTATTCCATCGGACGTAACAACTCACAAGCTCTGACTAGACCTCAGCTTTCTGTCGGTGCGATGAAAGAAGCATCCCATTGCAAAAGTCCGCAACAGGTTTGTTAAAGAAGAGATAGCTCGCCTGTTAAATATTGGGTCCATACGGGAAGTCAAATACCCGGACTGGCTCGCAAACATGGTTGTAGTACCCAAAAAGGGTAATAAATTTAGGATGTGTATTGACTTTAAAGATCTGAATAAAGCATGTCCAAAGGATTCATTTTCGTTGCTGAGTATCAATCAAAAGATCGATGCTATGGCCGAACATGGGGTAATGATTTTTCTCGACGCCTACTCCGGGTATAACCAGATAAGGATGCACCTGGAGGATCAAGAGAAAACTTCCTTCACAACTAATTTTGGTACATACTATTATAACGTAATGCCTTTAGGGTTGAAGAATGCTGGCGCCACCTATCAGATGCTCATGAATAAAATGTCCAAGCAATAAATAGGTAATAGCATGGAAGTCTATATAGATGATATGTTAGTTAAAAGTCTCTATTTCGGGGACCATAAAAGGCATCTATAGGAAACATTTGCTATCTTGAGGCAATACAATCTGAAGTTGAACCTTGAGAAGTGTGCATTCGGAGTTGAGTCCTGTAAATTCTCGGCTTCCTTGTCTCTCAAAGGGGAGTTGAGATAAACCTAAAGAAAATAAAGGCCATCGAAGATATGTTGTACATGCTAGAAGACGAAAAGGCTAACTAGTCAAATAGCTTCCCTCAACAGGTTCATATCGAGGTCTTCGGAAAAGTGCCACAAATTCTTTTCACTGCTCAAAAAGAAGAATGATTTTAAATGGACATCGAAGTGTCAACAAGCACTTCGGGACCTCAAAGCGTATTTGGCCTCACCTCCACTGATGTCCAAACCAAAGGATGGAGAACTTTTGTAATTATACGGGAGGATTAAGGTATGCAATTTCCTCTTTACTACATGAATTGAGTCATGTCAGGGGCCGAAACTCTGTACCCTGTCTTAGAAAGGTTGGCTTTCGCCTTGTTAATGTCCTCGCATAAGCTTCAGCCATATTTACAATGCCACCCAATTGTCGTGGTAACCACCTTCCCTTTAAGAAATGTGCTCCACAAGCCCGAACTTTCAGGGCGATTGGCAAAGTGGGCGGTCGAGTTGAGCGAATTTGATATTGAGTATAGGCCTCGCACTGCAATCAAGTCCCAAGTCTGGACAGACTTTGTGGTGGATTTCAGTGCGGGTGTGGTCCCTCAGGATTAGAAGGAAGCTTCTCTAGCTCAGGGGGCTACATCCGTAGTTTGGATACTCTACACGGATGGGGCGTCCAACGTAAAAGGCAAGGGGCTGGGGTTTGTACTCCGTGCCCCCACCGGAGATGTTTTGAGGCAAGAAATTAATAACGTGCCTCTAACTAACAATGAAGCAGAGTATGAAGCTTTGATTGCAGGTCTTGAGCTAGCCTAGGGACTCTGAGCGGAAGTCATTGAGGCAAAGTGAGACTCCCTTCTGTTGGAAAATCAAGTGCATGGAGTGTTCGAAGCCAAAGAGGAGCGTATACTAAAGTTCTTGGAGAAAGTTTTAAGGTTGCTAGCTCGATTTCATGAATGGACAGTGGTGCACGTTCCTTGAGAGGAGAATGTGGAAGCTGATGCATTGGCCAATTTATGTTCGTCCACGGAGTCAACGAGCCAAAACTCAAAATCCGTGGTCCAGCTACTTCACTTTGCTTTGGATCAATCAGGATATGATGAAGTCAATTCCACAAGACTCGTTTGGGATTGGCGGAATGAATTCCTGGACTACCTTAATCATGGAAAGTTATCGGAGGACTCAAAGGCTTCTCGGGCCTTAAGAACCAAGACGGCCTGGTACTATGTCGCTGGTAACCTACTTCTTCGCAGATGCTTCTTTAGCCCGATGGCAAGATGCATAGGACTTGAGGAGTTGGATTACGTCATGCGGGAGGTTCAGGAAGGCATCTATGGTAATCATTCTCGTGCGGAGTCGCTCGCAAAGAAGTTACTTCGGGCTGGGTATTACTGGCCTCGAATGGAGGAGAATGCCAAATGTTCATCCGAAAGTGTGACAAGTGTGTTGATACTTAATTTTTTACCTTCCATAATTTATTTTAATTACCCATAATCCTTGGATATCAAACAGAGTGAAATGCGCATTTTTGACAAGTCAAAATGATTTTATAACATTATTTAGATAATATGTTGCCATTTCATTTGGCAAAATAACTTCAATAATATTATGAATCATTTTAGATATTAATTTACACATTTTTATAATTAATATGGAGCAAGAAGATGATTTAAAACCATTATTTATTTAAATTGTTAAATTTATCCAGAAAAATCAATTAGCAAGCACTTTACTCCGTTAAATTCAAGAAATCTGATTAATTAAATTATTTAATTACCTCAAATCTTAATTCTGCATATTTAATTTGCATTTGCGCAATTTCTTGAATCGATCATAATTAATCAAGCACTTAATTGTGTTTAATTTCATAAATTGCTTATTAAATGGTTAATTGGGGCCACAATTGAAATAATCGATTGTTGGATAATTTTGGCCTTAATTGAAATATCCAAGTTCATGGTTTAAGTCAATTGATGTCATCATTGAAAAATTATCTTTTTAGTTGTTTGGCTAAGTTTAATTTTGGCCTTAATTGAAATAGCCAAATTCATGGTTTAAGTCGATTGAGGCCATTATTGCAAAACTAGTCTTTAATTGTTTGACTAGGCTAATTATGGCCATAATTGAAACAACCAATTTCATGGTTTAAAGTCAATTGAGGCTATATTTGCAACTTAAGACCACTTTCCTAATTAACCATGTACTTTAGTTAAGTTAATTGGTTAATTAAATCATTAGGCCACTAATTAAGGTGTTCAATTAACTTATTACATTAGTTATGGCCATTTTTCTTAAGCCATTCCGGTATATACATAAACATATACATAGATATACATGTGTATACGCGTATATTTCCCTTCCCCTCCCCTCATTTTAAGTTGAGCCAGGCCTAGTCCGCCAAGGACCAAACCCGGCCCAATATCGTTTAAAAGGGGTAAAACCCCCAACTCCTCTTTCATTTGCACCAAACGACCCCTTAAGTATTGGAGGAAGGGTTTCCTCTATGAAACCCTAGCCGCCTCCTCCCTTCTCTCTCCTCTTCGGCGTAACACATGCTGAAATTAGCAAAGATAAGGACCCGCATGGTTTTCTGTAGCTGTGGTATGGCCAAGAATGGAAAGAGCATTAATTGCTCTGCCATTTCTCAACCAAAACCACCAAAGACCGATCCAAACACGGTACAATCTTCTACTTTTATGTGTTTACAACGGATAGAACTAATTTTCTTTAATTGCATTTTTTTGTATTCATTTTTTGAAGGGGCTATTGTCATTGGTTTGGAGAGAATCATGCGGATTGACCTTAGATGAGTCAAATCTGACCATTGATTCCTCCTTTACCTTCATTTTGGTCCATTGATTGTTGTTGATTTCATAATATTTTTGAAGTTCCATATCGGACTGAGTTTAGGGTTTCTAACAATTGGGGTTCTATATAAAGAACCCCAACCCTTTGCATTACACAGACCTTCACAAGCTTGAATCTGATTCTGAGCTTAAAAAATTCTGATTTAACTAGGGTTAGCATTTTATTACTTAAAATACTGACTTAAGCGAAATATTAGTCTAAGAGTTTTTTTTCTCTTTTGTTGTGGTTTTGTGGCTGAGTATTGGGGTTGAGGAAGCAAGGATTTCTTCCAAGTTCAATCTCGACATTGGCTGCACTCACAAAATGTAATGTTCTTTCCTTTTCCTTTATTTTTTAGCATTTAATGTTGTTTAGTGTTTTCTGTCAATTATGTGTTTCAGTTCTGTTTTGTTGATTATGTGATTACGTTTATTGATAGTATAATTTGTTGGCTTATTTTCTTGTTTAGTTAATATATGATTAGTACACATTACTAGTTTATAATCATGTAATTAGTGCAATATTCTATTTAAGCATATGACTAGTTCATGATCTTGTTTAGTAAAGTAGTTGATTAACCTTACCTTAGTTAAATCCTATCATTATGAAACTTGCCATACTTAATTAGTGTGATCTGTCTACATCTTAAGAACCTGCAAATCATGTTTAGCTTAATCAACTATGTTTGTTTAGTATGAAATGTTTGGCCTGCAAATCAGTAGCTGCTTAGCTACACACATATCATCCACTATATCCAAACTAGGCCTTCTTTGTTTTAGAGCTCCATCTATTTATCTGTGGTTAAGTCATACGTTGAAACAAACCTGTTTGTAAACTATGTTTCCTTTGTGGTTAGTTGAGTCTATACTAGTTTGAGGAAGTTTTATACTGATTCAATACATGTCCATGGTTGCCTAAATAAGAGATGTATGTCTATAATGATTATTATTGTATTTGTAGGGTCTGTGTTGCTAATGGATTATGTTGGTTTACTAAGATATGCTATGTTTCAGTCTAAATTTGAGTTTAAACTTGACTTTGTTAACTAGTAATGGTACAGTATAGGTTAAGATGTAGCATGATCCTCTATGCTTAAAATATTGGGTTAAAATGAGATCTGAGCCATCTAGAGTGAGTCTAATATCTTGTTAGGTGTCTTTTATGAATATTTGGATAAAACTACTTAGGTTCGGTTGTATGATTAGTATGATAAGCCGTGTCAAGCCCAGACGTGGAGTTAGTTGACTTGAAAATATGATGTGTGCATATGAGCTATGCAAAATATGGTATAATGAATCAACCCTCTATAATTGAAACATGTTATCCCATCTCAGTGCTTATAAATATGTCCACTTGCTAACATCAATGTTCTTATTGAATGGTACTGTCTTGTGTGAATCTCTAGAGTTTCAAATAATCCTAACGCTCTTAATAAACCTGGTCACCTGCTTTCTGAATATATCACACAAGGATTGTTATTTGCCTTCACGTGTTGTCTGAATAGGAGTCAGCCAGAGCTCTAGGTTTGTCAGTTTGACCACCATGAACCTTATGCAGTGCCTTTGAATCTGAGTCAATTGCATGACCATTTTTAGTAGTTTCATATGTTAACCATGTATTCAATCTGAACCTCTGAATGTTTACTGTGAGAAGTGTCATTTGGATAAGAGTTTAGGGGGCCTCTATCTGAATTTTATATGAATCCTGAGGCTTTTGTTGACTGCCTAAGTGTTAAAATGTTTAGTAGTATGTTCTTATGTTGAGTTTGAACCTGTTCTTCACCTGTGCATATAGTTGTTATTCTTAGAGTGTCATATGAACATGCCAAATGCCTATTTTTCTCCAGAAGTCTTGTTTGAACCTAAAACTTTGGCATTTGATAGTCTATTATGTGAAACAACGTCTCTTTTCTTTCTTGTGACCATTTGAGAATAAATCACCTAATATGTATATCTATAGGCGGGAAAATATTGAGAATCTTGCCTTATATTTTCCTGTCTACCTTCAGTTGACTCTGTTAACATCCATTCCTATAGGTGTTTGGCTTACATGATATTGCATCTCTCTTTTTCCCTTTATATCTTGTTCATACTCAGCTGAACTTGATGTTTGTCCCACTATAGTGAGTTAACTGCCTCATGTATACAGTCATGCTAAGTTTCATTTATGTATCATTGCATCCTGTAATATCTGAACCTTGAACATAGTGTATATCAATTGTATCATGTCTTTTAAACTGCCCTTATGTTTTTTCTGAATATGTATGCTTGATGATTAGCTAAAACTAGGTTTTTTCTATAAAGTTTACATAGTTGTTGTACTTGAATATAAGCTATGCATATAGAAGATATACTAAGGATATACAAAAGCTCTGTATGCTAATGGCGTATATGAACTTGTATATCTAGTATATACATGGTATATATTTTGTTATAATCAGAACTGGGTCCATATGTTCAAAAAAGTTTGGTTTGGACTTATTGTTTGTTTCACTTTGTATTGGGCCTCCTCTTTCTTTTGCTATTTCCTGTAGGAGAAATCTCGAGTGTGTCTTGGTCCGAAAATGAAGTGAGTTGAACACTTATATGAATTTTTAAAACCAAAAACCCCCTTTCCTAAGGGGACATTTTGCCGAAATTTTGAATCATAGAAGTCTCTTCTCCTCAAAATGAATTGGTTGAAGAAGAGTTTTCAAATTTGAAAAATGAGCCCGGAAATTCTTATGACCATAACAAGAGTTGTGGAAGTGAAGACGAGGTTAAACTTGAAGAGCAAAATTTTGATGGAGAAATCTCTAATTCTCTTAAAGAAGAAGTCGAGGAGATGTTGAAAAGCATAATGGGGAGGAGTGAAAGATGTGGGCAAGTCTTGACCAATTTGTGGAAAGAAGTTCAACATGAAGATGATGAAGCTATCCAGAACATGGATTTCACCATGGGAGGATTTTTACAAGCTTTGAATGACTTTCAACTTGAAGAAAAACTTGACAAACTGGAAATTGTAAGCCAAGATTGGCTTATGAATCAATCCAACAACTTGGAGTATATGGGGATCACCGTGAAGGCATTTTACGGATGATGGAAGAATTTCTAAAGATTCATGCTGAGCAAAGTATAGAAGTGGAGCTACTTGAAATTGCTATCCGAGAATTGGAGGTCGAATTGAATGCAAAAATTCAGACATGTGATGCTCAATATCAAAGGGCCATGGAATGTAATTTGGAGATGGCTTCAATTGAAGATAAGGTCTAGATTGATTGTGAAGAGCTAATGGTGAATTGCCAACCGACCAACCCAAAAATAATGCAAGATGCCGAGATTGAAGAAATGATACTAGAGTTAAATGAAAAAGTTCATAACATAATTTTTGAAGACTCTAGTTCATTTTCGGGTGTGGATGTTAAAATTCATGCAAGTTTGGAATTTGAGCGCATTGGACCGCATTCTAACCATATTTAAACATTATGTTTGGTTGGTGAAATGAAAGTTGAACTAACTGAGCCTATGGAAGATTTTGGAGATGAAGAACAAATCGTTTTTATTTTGAACTTTGCCATGCTACAAAGACAAAATGACATGCCTCACTTAAAGGCCAAAAAGTGTAAAATGCGACACCCGAGAATTGGTTTCTTTGCTTTCCTACCACCGTCCAACAAGCATCACCGGAATCTTGAATCAAAGTTGGGGTGAAAATTCATATCCTCCAAGTGGAGAGAAAAGTAGCAAAATTGGTGCACGTCGTGCCATGACGCTAAATGCGGCACTTGGTGGACCCATCGTTTTCGAAATTTTAAGTCTTTTTTTTTTCACTTCTCAAAAAAAGAACAAAAAAAATTAATTTTTTAGATAAGTTCTCATTTTTCCTTTATTTCAATTCAATTTGGTATTTTTAACTATTTATGAAATTGATTTAGACAAGATTTTGTAACGACCCATTTGATCGTTATAGTTCTTTTGGCACTTTTGCCCACTCTCGAGCACTGATTAGCTCCCTTTTGACCGTAGGGGACCGTTGACACGCTTTTTGAGGTGTCTAGACTGGATTCGGGTAACTTTATGAAAATATAAGCTTAAAAGTGAAAGTGGTTGATCCGAAGTTGACTTTTGAGCAAACGAACCTTTTTTAGAATTTTGCCAATTTCGAGAGGTCGGAGTAGTCGTTTAGAACTTTCATGTGCGTTTGGTTCGGTTCCCAATGCATTCGCATGCATTTCAGGACATTGGATGGGAAATGGAAATTAAGGCATCGGTGGTTGACTCGGTCAACGAGACCTCCGTTGGGAATTCCAAGGCCACAGGTGCGTTTGTAGCGCGTTTTTATGTGGGACTAGATATTTGGTATGTGAGCAGATAAACTTAGGAGTTAGTCGAAAAATTGGATTGAAAGGAAAAAACTTAGGCCAAGTTCTTGTGTCTGGTGCCCGCTTTGGTGGCACCAGCACCACTGGGGTAGTGGCCTTGCCGCTGAAGCCGTACCGTCCATTTTAGGCTTGACCACTAAAGCGGTCAGGTGGCCGCTGGGGCGGTCCAGTTACCGCTACAGCGGTGACGGGCAGTGACTGTTCATTTAATGAGTCTTAAATGAGTCTTAGACCCTCATTATTTCATATCTCGATATTGGGGCTTGGGAAAGCTGTTCTTGGAGACAAATTGAAGGAAATCTTGGAGGTAAAACTTTGTCTAATCATTTACTCCTCTTTAATAACAATCATCTTAGATTTTCCACTTCCCTTTCCAGTCCCTTAGAAATGGAATTCGAAGGAGGATTTTGGGAGAATTTTCTCTAAGATTATACTTGATAAATTGATGATGTTAATGGTAAAATGTGATGAATCTAAGCTTAGCAAGCCCATATCTTCCACTTTTAACGTTGAATTTTGGATTTGGAGAATTAGGGTTCATACCCAATTTGGGGGTTTTTACTTGAAATCAGATTTGGGACAATTCTTGAGTTAATTCAATAATTAATGATTGGGTTATGATTACCCAGGATTCAATTTGGTATTTTACCCGTGATTTTATCGTTTCGCCCTTGTGGGCCCGTTTTCCCAATTTCTAGGGTTAAAATGGACCTAATTGATATCATAGCAATACTAGTATCATTCTCCATGATTTCTAATTTAGAATTCGATGATGCTTAGACTACTTTGGTTCTGAGCTTCAAAGGAAGGGCAAGGCAATAGAGTGACTTATTGGTGTTGCGGTTCGACAGTCCAGGTAGGTTATGGCTTACCTCTAGTGAGACTATGCATAGCGAATCACATATTTAGAATATAATGTCGGAGAAAGAATACGAACATTCGAATATGAAGTTAGGTTGGATATTGCCTTAGGTTGGGCCCTGATATGTGTGGGAGCCACCCCGTTATGTGTGTTTATTGTTCCATTTTGATGGTTGATGCTACGAGTAGTGGTAAATATCAGAATCTGTGTTACTATCTTGACTGAGATATCGTTCACATACCGTTATTGGTATTTGCATTGTGATACATTGTTGACATAACCGTTGTTGGTACTAGTAATATTGATATTTTGTTGGCATATCCTTGATGGTATTGTGATATGATACATTGATGGTTTACCCCCTTTGTGGTACTTGTGATATTGAACTTGATTGTTGATACTTGATGTATGCATTGCACTCATTCTCACACATTCATGATACATGGCCGATACCCGGTGATGATCCGGTATCGTTGATTGAGTAAATTGATGTTTGATAAACTCCTTGTTTAAGTGATTGTAAAGGCCGATGTCCAAGGTTCAATTCCGGAATCGTTGATAAGTGCATTGCATACATTCCCTCATATTCATGATGCATGGCCGCTAGCCGGTAATTATCCGGTATCCTTGATTGAGTGACTCTTTTATTTGAGTGATTCTGAGAGGTCGATGACCAACGATCTATTCCGGCATCGTTGCTGCATGGCCGATTTCGATGTTATTTCGGAATCGTTGTTAGTGCATGGCCTCCGCGGGTCCCCCAGAGTGGTGCTGGTGAGACTCCTCCTGTGAGCAATTAGCTAAGGTCCCGTCTGTCTGTTGGGCAAAGATCCGGGACGGGTGGCACTTAGACTTCGCGAGTCACGCTGGGTTGTGGTACCGAGACGTTAATATTTCCATCCGGAGTGCATGTGTACACCTCATTTGCATGGCATTACATCTTACCCATTCCATTATTGCATTGTACTGCATTGCATTGCATTGGCTTGTTTATTAATTCGTGTTGATTGATTGATTGAGGATTGAATTAGATATATACATATTCGGACTTGGTGTACTTGAGTTTAGAGGCTTACGTATGCAATGATTAATAGCTGGTTGTGATCTTATTATCTTCTATTGTTGCATTCCTTGCTATTTGCTTATTTTTTGAATTGTGTTATCTATGCTTGGTCGGCCGATGATGCCTACCGATCGTTGATTGATTGTCTTGATTCACCGCACTTGCATTCTTTTATGAATGCGAGTATCGAGTCGATCTACCTCTCGACTCGTGGCTAATCAACTCTTCGGCTTCCACTTGAGTTTTCCGGGGTGAGCATGGTGTCCACTGACCTCGAAGACTCTTCTATTGCTTATGTCTTACTTTTCACTCAAGACATGATTTGAGACATTTTATGTATTGTTATTCAAACATTAGTATTCGGATTTAGATGCTCTTGTATGACCAGACCAGATACTGGGGTGGATTTCATTTACTTCCGCACTTGTTAACATTATATTATATTGTGAAACTTGCGTTATTTTACTTTCTTCCGCTATTCTCTATTATTGTGAATGTTGAGTTAAGTGTTCACCTACCGAGGTGGGAAAGGTAGGTTCCCGCATGACCTAATGCTAAAATGGGTCGTGATAAGTTGATATCAGAGCCCTAAGTTACCCAGTCTTTAATACAAGGGCGTGTTTAGTTTGGTCTTGTGGATCGGTACGATGAGCTCCGTACTTATCTGCGGGAGGCTACAGGACATTTAGGAAATCTCACCTTCTTTCTTTCCATCATGCTACTTTATTCAAATTGGTATCTAGAAAGACCAAATTGGTATCTGAATCCTATCTTTTCTGTCACAGATGGTGAGGACTCAAACTACTATGGCCCGAGGTCAGGTACCAGAGCCCGCAGCTACGGCTGGCACTCGAGTGCGAGTGACAGCTAGAGGGCGCGTCAGAGCGAGAGGCTGTGGAGCTGCCTCAGCCAGGGGTAGAGCTCCGACGGTGGTCCTGTAACGAGAAAGGTCTCCATCTCCCAAGCTCGAATATCAGCCGGGTAGAGACCAGAGGCGCAGAATAGCGTGGCCCCAGCACGGACACAGCCTGAGGTTATTTTTGACCAGGCCGTGCATGACACTATGTCCAAGATCCTACTTTACCTTGATGCCCAGCTGGCGGCCGCCGGTGTTACTACTCCCGGCGAGGGTTCACCGACTAGGTTTGGGGCGCAGACCCCTGAGTAGGGACCTATGCGGGTAGCACATCGCGCCGCAGCTATGGCTCCCCACATTGATGCTATACCACCCTCTAGGGAGGATATTAGGCCCATGGATGGCGCCGTTATGACTGTTGCTGATCAGGACCTGGTGGGGAGGTTTAGGAAGTTAGAGCCACCGAGGTTCTCTAGTACCTCGTCCGAGCATGCCAATGAGTTTATCCTTGATATGCATGTGTTACTGCACCGTATGGGGATAGTGGAGACCCATGGCATTGATTGTGTGTCCTATCAGTTTCACAGTGAAGCGAAGTCGTGGTAGAGGTATTTCGTGGCGTGCAGACCTGAGGGTTCTCCCCCTTTGACTTGGACTCAGTTCTACCGGGCCTTCCTTGAGAAGTATATGCCTCGGTCCTTGAGAGAGGCTCGTAGGGAGCAATTTTTACACCGTGAGCAGAGGGGTATGTCCTTGGTGTCTTATGTGATCCATTTCCTCTACTTGGCCCGGTATTCTACTCCGTTGATCCCTACTAAGGCCGATAGGATCAGACGCTTTGTGGGAAGACTTGTGGGCTCTCTAGAGATTTCTTGTCTTCAGATGGAGTCTATGAGGGTCTCCTTCCAGTCCATTATTGAGCATGCTTCTATGGTTGAGGGCGAAAAGGCCCGTACTTTTAGTGGTGGTGACAAGAGGCTACGTTAGACTAGCAGTTTTGGGGGTTTTGGTATGAGAGGCACCTGTCAATTTTTGTGGCCAGCTCAGCCCTATTCCGGTCGTCCCTTGCATTCGGCATTACCGGCTTCCTCCAGTGAGCCGCCTATACAAAGAGCTCCTGAGAGTTCGTTCTCTAGACCAGTGAACCGGGCTGCTTCATCTGGGTCTTCAGTTTCTATGTTTCAGCATTTGACTCCTCTTACTTGTTTCTCCTGTGTAGAGGTTGGGCATGTTGCCAGGAGATTTCCCCGGCCTAGGTGAGATTATCAGCCGCCCAGGACTCCTGTATCATCCGGTGGCAGAGAAGGGACTTCTCATAGAGGCAGTGCTCAGTTAGACCGCGGCACTTCCCATAGTTCCAGAGGTGAGTCCCAGCCAGCTAGAGGTGGTACTCAGAGTGCGAAAGAAGGATCCCAGACTAGGCATGATGGAGAACATTATTACTTATTTCCTAGTAGGCCCGAGGCAGAGGCCTCAGATGCTGTGATCTCAGGTACCATTTCTGTCCGTCATAAAGCAACATCTATGTTATTTGATCCTGGATCCACTTATTCATATGTATCTGCATTTCATGCCGTTGGTTGGGATTTACCCTGTGATAGCATAGATATACCTGTTCATATGTCTACTCCAGTTGGAGATTCTGTGGTTGTTGATCGAGTCTACAGGTCTTGATTAGTCACTTTTATGGGGTATGACACCTGGGTAGATTTGATGATTCTGGATATGGTGGACTTTGATATTATGTTGGGTATGTCCTGGCTTTCTCCTTATCATGCGATCTTGGACTGTCATGCCAAGACAGTCACTTTAGCCATGCCGGGCATCCCTAGGCTTGAGTGGAGAGGTACTCCTAGTCCTGCTCCGAAGAAGATTATTTCCTTCCTTCGGGAGAAGAAATTAGTAAGTAAGGGATGTTTAGCGTATTTGGCACATGTTCGTGATACGACTGTTTCATCTCCACCCCTTTAGTCTATTCCTATTGTGAGCGAGTTCGCGGAGGTGTTTTCGTTAGATTTACCGGGTATGCCACCCGATCGTGACATTGATTTTTGTATCGACGTGGATCCGGGTAATCGTCCTATTTTGATCCCACCATATCGGATGGCACCTGTCGAGTTGAGTAAACTTAAGAAATAATTGCAGGATATATTGAGCAAGGGGTTCATTTGACCGAGCGTCTCCCCTTGGGGTGCTTCTGTGTTATTTGTGAAGAAGAAAGATGGGATCATGAGGATGTGCATTGATTACCGCCAGTTGAACAAGGTCACTATCTGGAACAATTTCCCTATGCCTCTTATTGATGATCTATTTGACCAGCTTCAAGATGCTTCGATATTTTCTAAGATTGATTTGCGTTTCGGCTATCACCGCTGAAGATTAGGGTGGAGGATATTCCTGAAAATAGCATTTCGGATGAGATATGGTCACTATGAGTTTCTAGTGATGTCTTTCGGGCTTACCAATGCCCCAAATTTATTTATGACCTTGATGAATGGCATCTTTAGGCCATTCCTTGATTCTTTTGTGATTGTGTTTATTGATGACATTTTGGTGTATTCCAAGAGTAGAGTGGAGCATGAGAGCTATCTTCGTATTGTCCTTGTGTTGTTGAAGAAACATAGCCTATTTGCAAAAATTTTTAAGTGTGAGTTTTGGTTAGAGTCTGTGGTATTCTTGGGTCATGTGTTGTCCAAAGAGGGGATTATTGTTGACCAACAGAAGATTGAGGCTATGAGGAGTTAGCCGAGGCCTATTGCTGTTACCGAAATTCGTAGTTTTGTGGGTTTGACCAGTTATTACTGTCGCTTTGTGAAGGGTTTTGCTGCCATTGCTTCGTCCTTGACCATATTTACTCAAAAGGATATTCCCTTCCAGTGGACGGATGAATGTGAGGAGAGCTTTCATAAGCTCAAGCTTCTTTTGACCACAGTCCCGACCCTAGCCTTACCTGTGGAGGGCACGGACTTCGTGGTCTATTGTGATGCTTCCCGTATGGGTTTGGGTGCGGTGTTGATGCAGGAGGGTAGAGTGAAAGCTTATGATTCCCGTCAGTTGAAAGTTCACGAGAAGAATTACCCCACCCGTGATTTGGAGTTGTTGGTCGTAGTCTTGGCCTTGAAGCTTTGGAGGCATAGCTTGTACGGTATCTATTGTGAGGTTTTTAATGATCATCGTAGCCTTCAGCATGTGTTTACCCAGAGAGATCTTAATTCCAGGCAGCGCGGATGGATGGAGCTCCTGAAGGACTATGACATCTCTATTTTGTATCACCCGGGTAAAGCCAATATGGTGGTTGATGCCTTGAGTCGCAAGGCAGTGAGTATGGGGAGTTTAGCTCGATTGATTGTTTCCGAGCATCCGTTTGCCATAGAGGTTCAGACTCTAGCCAACAGTTTTGTCCATCTCGACATCTCGGGCCCGGGCAGGATTTTGGCTTGTATAGAGGCGAGATCATCGTTATTGGATCGGATCAAGACTCATCAGTTTGAGGATTCTCAGTTGAGCAAGATCCGACATAGGGTGTCGAGAGGGGAGGCCAAGGGGGCCGTGATTGATTCTGAGGGCATTCTGAGGATTAGAGGATGCGTATGTGTTCCTCGTGTTGGTGATCTGATTCAGTTGATCTTATCTAAGGCCCATAGCTCTCGCTATTCCATTCATCCGGGAGCGACTATGATGTACCGTGACTTGAGGCAGCACTATTGGTGGCGCGGTATGAAGAGGGATATAGTTAATTTTGTGGCTAAGTGTGGAAATTATCAATAGGTAAAGCATGAGTACCAGCAACCCGGTAGGGTGTTTTAGAGGATGCCCATTCCCGAGTGGAAGTGGGAGAGGATTACCATGGACTTTGTCACGGGTCTTTCGAATACCCTTGGCAAGTTTGATTCTATTTGGGTGATAGTGGATTGATTGACTAAGTTCGCTCACTTTGTTCCGATTCAGGTTTCTTATACTGCAGAGAAGTTAGCCAAGATGTACATTCGGGATATTGTGGGATTACATGGGATCCCTATTTCTCTTATATCTAATCGGGGTACTATCTTCACTTCCCGATTCTGGAGGGCATTTCATGATGAGTTGGGCACCCGATTGGACTTTAGTACAGCTTTCCATCCCCAGACCGATGGCTAGTCCGAGTGGACCATTCAGGTGCTCGAGGACATGTTGAGAGCGTGTGTTATTGACTTTGGTGGTCATTGGGATCAGCACTTGCCCTTGGTGGAGTTTGCATACAACAACAGTTATCATTCGAGTATTGGTATGGCGCTTTTTGAGGCCTTATATGGTAGGAGTTGTAAATCTCCGATTGGTTGGTTCGATGGGTTTGAGGCTCGACCTAGGAGCATGGATCTATTAAGAGAGTCCCTTCATAGAGTGAGAGTTATTCAGGCCAGACTCGTGGAGGCCCAGAGCCTGCAGAAGATGTATGCGGACCGAAAGGTTCGGTATTTGAAGTTTGCAATTGGTGATTAGGTTCTATTGAAGGTTTCACCCATGAAGGGTGTTATGAGGTTTGGTAAGAGGGTAAAGTTGAGACCTAGATACATTGGCCCGTTTGAGATCGTGGATTGTATAAGCGATGTAGCTTATGAGTTAGCATTGCCGCCAGGCTTGGCGGGAGTTCACCCAGTCTTTCATGTTTCGATGCTGAAGAAATACCATGCCGACGGTACCTACATTGTCTGTTGGGATTCTATACTGCTTGATAAGAATTTGACTTACGAGGAGGAGCCTATCGCGATTTTGGATAGACAGGTTCGAAAGTTGAGGTCCAAAGAGATTGCTTCTGTGAAAGTGCAATAGAAGCACCGTCCTGTGGAAGAGGCTACTTGGGAGATTGAGTCTGATATGCATAGTTGAGGCCACAGGCGCATTCGTAGCACGTTTTTATATAGGACTAGGTATCTGGTATGTGAGCAGATGGCCTCGGGAGTTAGTCAAAAAATCGGATAGAAACGAAAAAAACTTAGGCCAAGTTATGGTGTCTGGTGCCCGCTTTGGCGGCACCAGCACCGCAGCGGTGGCCCGCTAGGGCGTTGGCCTTGCCGCTGAAGCGGTACCAGCCATTTTAGGCTTGACCGCTAAAGAAGTCAGGTGGCCACTGGGGCGGTCCAGTTACCGCTACAGCGGCGACGGGCAGTGGCTATTCATTTAATTAGTCTTAAATGAGTCTTAGACCCTCATTATTTCATATCTCGATATTGGGGCTTGGGAAAGCTATTCTTGGAGATAAATTGAAGGAAATCTTGGAGGTAAAACTTTGTCTAATCCTTTACTCCTCTTTAATCACAATCATCTTAGATTTTCCCCTTCCCTTTCCAATCCCTTAGAAATGGAATTTGAAGGACGGTTTTGGGAGATTTTTCTCTAAGATTATTACTTGATAAATTGATGATGTTAATAGTAAAATGTGATGAATCTAAGCTTAGCAAGCCCATATCTTCCACTTTTAACGTTGAATTTCGGATTTAGAGAATTAGGGCTCATACCTAATTTAGGGGTTTTTACTCGAAATCAGATTTGGGACAATTCTTGATTTAATTCAACAATTAATGATAGGGCTATGATTACCTAGGATTCAATTTTATATTTTACTCGTGATTTTCCCGTTTCGCCTTTGTAGGCCCGTTTCCCCAATTTCTAGAGTTAAAATGGACCTAATTGATATCATAGCAATATTAGTATCATTCTCCATGATTTCTAATTTAAAATTCAATTATGCTTAGACTACTTTGGTTCTGTGCTTCAAAGGAAGGGCAAGGTAACAGAGTGACTTGTTGGTGTTGCGGTTCGGCAGTTCAGGTAGGTTATGGCTTACCTCTAGTGAGACTATGCATAGCGAATCACATATTTAGAATATAATATCGGAGACATCATGCGAACCTTCGGGTATGAAGTTGGCATAGATATTGCCTTAGGCTGGGCCCTAATATATGTTGGAGCCACCCCGTTATGTGTGTTTATTGTTCCATTTTGATGGTTGATGCTACGAGTAGTGGTAAATATCAGAATCTACGTTACTATCTTGACTGAGATATGGTTGACATACCGTTGTTGGCATTTCCATTGTGCTAGACTGTTGACGTAACCGTTGTTGGTACTAGTAATATTGATATATTATTGGCATACGCTTGATGGTATTGTGATATGATACATTGATGGGGTACCCCTTCGTGGTAATTGTTATATTGAACTCGATTGTTGATAGTTAATGTACGCATTGCACTCATTCTCACACATTCATATTGCATGGCCGATACGCGGTAATGATCCGGTATCGTTGATTGAGTAAATTGCTGTTTGATAAACTCGTTATTTGAGTGATTGTAAAGGCCGATGTCCGAGGTTCAATTTCGGAATCATTGATAAGTGTATTGCATACATTCCCTCATATTCATGATGCATGGCTGCTAGCCGGTAATTATCCGGTATCGTTGATTGAGCGACTTTTTTACTTGAGTGATTCTGAGAGGTCGATGACCGACGATCTATTCAGGCATCGTTGTTGCACGGCCGATTCCGATGTTATTCCGGAATCGTTGTTAGTGTATGGGCTCCGCGGGTCCCCCAGAGTAGTGCCGGTGAAACTCCCCCTGTGAGCAATTGGCCAGGGTCCGTTTGACTGTTGGGCAAAGATCCGAGATGGCTGGCACTTAGACTTCGCGAGTCACACTGGGTTGTGCTACCGAGACGTTGATATTTCCATCCGAAGTACATGTGTACACCTCATTTGCATGGCATTACATCTTACCCATTCCATTATTGCATTGTACTGCATTGCATTGCATTGGCTTGTTTATTAATTCGTGTTGATTGATTGATTGAGGATTGAATTAGATATATACATATTCGGACTTGGTGTACTTGAGTTTAGAGGCTTACGTATGCAATGATTAATATCTGGTTGTGATCTTATTATCTTCTACTGTTGCATTCCTTGCTATTTGCTTATTTTTTGAATTGTGTTATCTATGCTTGGTCGGCCGATGATGCCTACCAGTACTGTTGATTGTACTGACCTGCACTTGCTGCATTCTTTTATGAATGCAGAGTATCAGGTCGGATCTACCTCTCTGACTCGTGGCTGATCAACTCTTCAGCTTCCACTTGAGTTTTCCAGGGTGAGCATGGTGTCCACTGACCTCGAAGACTCTTCTATTGCTTATGTCTTACTTTTCACTCAAGACATGATTTGAGACATTTTATGTATTGTTATTCAAACATTAGTATTCGGATTTAGATGCTCTTGTATGACCGGACCGGCATCGGGGTGGATTTCATTTACTTCCGCACTTGTTAACATTATATTATATTGTGAAACTTGCGTTATTTTACTTTCTTCCGCTATTCTCTATTATTGTGAATGTTGAGTTAAGTGTTCACCTACCGAGGTGGGAAAGGTAGGTTCCCGCATGACCTAATGCTGAAATGGGTCGTGATAAGTTGATATCAGAGCCCTAAGTTACCCAGTCTTTAATACAAGGGATTGTTTAGTTTGGTCTTGTGGATCGGTACGATGAGCTCCGTACTTATCTGCGGGAGGCTACGGGACATTTAGGAAATCTCACCTTCTTTCTTTCCATCATGCTACTTTATTCAAATTGGTATCTGAAAAGACCAAATTGGTATCTGACTCCTATCTCTTCTCTCACAGATGGTGAGGACTCGATCTACTATGGCCCGAGGGCGAGCGACAGCCAGAGAGCACGGCAGAGCGAGAGCCGCGAGCCGCCCCGGCCCGGGGGGTAGAGTTCGACGGTGGGCCGATGCAACGAGAGGTCTCCATCTCTCGAGCCGAGTATCGGTCGGGTAGAGACCAGACCGTAGAAGATGGTGTGACCCCAGCACGGACACAGCCTGAGGTTATTTCTGACCAAGCTGTGCATGACACTATAGCCAAGATCCTACTTCACCTTGATGCCCAGCAGGCGGCCGCCGATGTTACTACTCCCGGCGGGGGTTCGCCGACTAAGTTTGGGGCGCAGACCCCTGAGTAGGGACCTATGCGGGTAGCACATCGCGCCGCAGCTATGGCTCCCCACATTGATGCTATACCCGCCCCTGGGGAGGATATTAGGCCCATGGATGGCGCCGTTATGACTTTTGCTGATCAGGACCTGGTGGGGAGGTTCAGGAAGTTAGAGCCACCGAGGTTCTCTGGTACCTCATCTGAGGATGTCTATGCGTTTATCCTTGATATGCATGAGTTGCTGCACCGTATGGAGATAGTGGAGACCCACGGCATTGATTATGTGTCCTACCAGTTTCACGGTGACGCGAAGTCATGGTGGAGGTATTTTGTGGCGCGTTTTTATGTCGGACTAGGTATCTTATATGTAAGCAGAAGGCCTCGGGAGTTAGTCGAAAAATCGGATCGACAGGAAAAAACTTAGGCCAAGTTCTGGTGTCAGGTGCCCGCTTTGGTGGCACCAGCACCGCTGGGGCAGAAGACTTGCTGATGAAGCGGTACCAACCATTTTAGGCTTGACCGCTAAATCGGTCAGGTGGCCGCTGGGGCGGTCCAGTTACCGCTATTGCGGTGACGGGCAGTGACTGTTCATTTAATGAGTCTTAAATGAGTCTTAAACCCTCATTATTTCATATCTTGATATTGGGGCTTGGGAAAGCTGTTCTTGAAGACAAATTGAAGGAAATCTTGCAGGTAAAACTTTGTCTGATCCTTTACTCCTCTTTAATCACAATCATCTTAGATATTCCCCTCCCCTTTCCAATCCCTTAGAAATGGAATTTGAAGGAGGGTTTTGGGAGATTTTTCTCTAAGATTATACCTGATAAATTGATGATGTTAATGGTAAAATGTGATGAATCTAAGCTTAGCAAGCCTATATCTTCCACTTTTAACATTGAATTTCGGATTTGGAGAATTAGGGTTCATACCCAATTTGGGGTTTTTTACTTGAAATCAGATTTGGGAAAATTCTTGAGTTAATTCAACAATTAATGATTAGGTTATGATTACCTAGGATTCAATTTGGTATTTTTCCCATGATTTTCTCGTTTCGCTCTTGTGGGCCAGTTTTTCCAATTTCTAGGGTTAAAATGGACCTAATTGATATTATAGCAATATTAGTATCATTCTCCATGATTTCTAATTTAGAATTCAATTATGCTTAGACTACTTTGGTTCTGAGCTTCAAAGGAAGGTCAAGGTAACAGAGTGACTTGTTGGTGTTGCGGTTCGGCAGTCCAGGTAGGTTATGGCTTACCTCCAGTGAGACTATGCATAGCGAATCACATATTTAGAATATAATGTCGGAGACAGCATGCGAACCTTCGGGTATGAAGTTGGGTTTTATATTGCCTTAGGTTGGGCCCTAATATGTGTTGGAGCCACCCCGTTATGTGTGTTTATTGTTCCATTTTGATGGTTGATCCTATGAGTAGTGGTAAATATAAGAATATGTGTTACTATCTTGACTGAGATATGGTTGACATACCGTTGTTGGTATTTGCATTGTCATGCATTGTTGACGTAACCGTTGTTGGTACTAGTAATATTGATATATTGTTGGCATACCCTTGATGGTATTGTGATATGATACATTGATGGAGTACCCCTTCGTGGTACTTGTGATAATGAACTTTATTGTTGATACTTGATGTACGCATTGCACACATTCATGATGCATGGCCGATACCCGGTGATGATCCGGTATCGTTGATTGAGTAAATTAATGTTTGATAAATTTCTTATTTGAGTGATTGTAAAGGCCGATGTCCGAGGTTCAATTTCGGAATCGTTGATAAGTGCATTGCATACATTCCCTCATATTCATGATGCATGGCCGCTAGCCGGTAATTATCCGGTATCTTTGATTGAGCGACTCTTTTACTTGAGTGATTTTGAGAGGTCGATGACCGACGATCTATTCTGGCATCATTGTTGCACGGCCGATTCCAATGTTATTTTGGAATCGTTGTTAGTGCATGGGCTCCACGGGTCCCCCAGAGTGGTGCCGATGAGATTCACCCTGTGAGCAATTAGCCAGGGTCCTGTCTGTCTATTGGGCAAAGATCCGGAACGAGTGACACTTAGACTTCACGAGTCACACTGGGTTATGCTATCGAGACGTCGATATTTCCGTCCGGAGTACATGTGTGCACCTCATTTGCATAGCATTACATCTTACCCATTCCATTATTGCATAGTACTGCATTGCATTACATTGGCTTGTTTATTAATTCGTGGTGATTGATTGATTGAGGATTGAATTGGATATATACATATTAGGACTTGGTATACCTTAGTTTAGAGGCATACGTATGCAGTGATTAATATTTGGTTGTGATCTTATTATCATCTATTGTTGCATTCCTTGCTATATGCTTATTTTCTGAATTGTGTTATCTATGCTAGGTCGGTCGATGATGCCTACCGATGTTAATTGTACTGACCTACACTTACTACATTCTTTTATGAATGCAGAGTATCAGGTCAGATCTACCTCTCTGACTCGTGACTGATCGACTCCTCAACTTGTACTTGAGTTTTCCAGGGTGAGCATGGTGTCCGCTGACCTCAAAGACTCTTCTATTGCTTATGTCTTACTTTTCACTCAAGACATGATTTGAGACATTTTATGTATTATTATTCAAACCTTAGTATTCGGATTTAGATGCTCTTGTATGACTAGACCAGATACTGGGGTGGATTTCATTTACTTCCGCACTTGTTAACATTATATTATATTGTGAGACTTGCGTTATTTTACTTTCTTCCGCTATTTTCTATTATTGTGAATGTTGAGTTAAGGGTTCGCCTACCGAGGTGGAAAATGTAGGTGCCCGCATGACCTAATGCTGAAATGGGTCGTGATAGATTTTGGGTGTTGGAGTTGCTACAAAGTGCAAAACAAATGCGTAAAAACTACTTTGGGATTACACTGATACTTAAAAATGGCACTCAGCAATCACAAAGTGCAACCTCTACTTATTTTTGGTGCAGCTTTCAAAACAATAGGGAAAAAAAGGGGCACCTCACGTCTCTACTGAATGCATGCCCAGGAGAGAACAAATTTTAAAACACCAGTAGTTGTATATTTTGCTGCATCTCTCCTTCAACAATTTTTCTCTCCCTCTCTCTCTCTCTCTCTCTCTCTCTTCCTTTCTATTAACGTCCACTAGCCTTCATTTGCTGGAAATCAGGCAACGTTCCTTTACTCTCGCTCTCCCACGCTTTCTCTGTTACACCTTGGAAAATTTCGCGTTATCAAGACTGTGGACAGCTTAGTATGAGCTCAGGGGAGAGCAGAGTTACACAAGGATTATGGATGAAAATTATGTTATCTGAGCATAAGAACATATATATGACATTTGGAGATTGTATGGGGTAAATCGGTTAACATGATCACTCGATGATAGCCCTCGAAACCATGAGTTAAGGTGGGGCCCACATGTCAGGATTTTGTAAAGGATATATTAACAGTGATACAAGTAGTACATGAAAAGTTGAGCAAGTCATAAGAAGGACCCATAAGCCAAATATGGACATAAGCCCTCCAAAAGGACGATTTAAGGAAACGTTTTCGGATGATCTGACTTGGAGGGGCAAAAACGGTATTATACATTTGGAATTTGGAAAAACACCAAGAATAAAAGTTGTATATAATTGAAAGAAATTTCCAACCATAGGTTGTGGTCCCTCACACGATATCGGAATCAAGAGTTATGGCCATTTTAAGAGCAAGACCCCAAGCTGCCAAATAGTTCCGCGGGCCCCACATGAATAAGTCGGTGGAACCGACCTAGGGGGCCTATAAATACCCCATCAGCCCGTTTTTTTCAGCATATTAACATTCCAAAGAGTCCTAGAAGCCTCTCAAAACATCTCCCAAATATTATGGTCCGATAAATCAAGAATTTGACAAGATTACGCCAAACTAGTCCGTGAAAGGTGATTGTTCTTGCTTCTACTTAAGCTTGGTGTTGGAAAAGGTTGATGTGGCTGAGTTTTTTTCAAGTATAAGGTATGTTATTTATCCCATCTTTTATGTTGAGTTTATTTGAAGGTCTAGCAAGCCTTAAAAATGAAACTAGTCATGGAGAAAAGGTCATAGAGTGTTGTATTGTAGTTGTTGTGTTTATGGCGAGTGTTTTGAACGTGTTGTGGCCGTGTGGATGGACTGATTTACGCATATAAAAATGGTATCTAACATGGTTGGCGTATTGATGAGATTATACTCCCTGATTGGGATGGAAGAAAGTGCACATTGTTGTTGTATGTTGAAAAACGTCGTGTGGGACGTTTATGGAATATGTTGGTATGAATAATAGTGTCGTTGATGTTGGTATTATTGTTGTTGTTGATTGGTTCTTCGAATTGTAATTTTGGGCTAGGCATATAAACAGGGGAGATGCTGCCCGATTTTCGGCAGAATATAGAGTAGTTTGATTTGAAATTTGGAACAAGTGTGCAATAAAGAGTCTAACATTAGTGTGAATCCTTTTAAGTGTAGGCTTACGAGCTTGGACGAATAAGCGTAGCTAATAAGAGGTGGAACAGGTATGTAAAGCTTACCCTTTCTTTCTTTTGGCATGTCTTAGATGTAAGTAAGATATGATACGAGCCTTGGGGGTAACTCTATTCATAAGATCCGAGCATGTCTACGATTCTTATTCACTTCTTGATGTTAGCATTCCTAATATAGTCGAGCTATGGTCCTTGTGTCTTTTGTATGATTGGATAGTAAATGTTGCATAAAGAGTTTTTGTTCCTAAAGGATTCTATGTCGAATAAGGTCCCTAACTTTCATAAATGGGCTCGGATTGCCTTGATTCGTTCGTAAAAGATTCTATAATGATTAATGCCCGTAACTTTCATGGGCGGGCTCGGATTGGCTTGATACATGTCTACGATCCCTAAGATTCCCTTTAACGTAGTCCTAATGGCAATTAGAACGGATTTAATATGACTATCGTTTTAATGCTCGAGCGTGATTACTTACTTATCTATCGAGTCTGAAATGATGATTTATGTGCATATGGTTTCTCACTACTCTGCTCATGCATACTATTGTTACATCTTTCGCCGAGTCCCGGGCCGGTTATGTCATCATGCGCACTATGCTATATTCCGAAATATGATGTGTTCCGAAGTATGATGTGTTACGAAGTATGATGTGTTCCGAAGTATGATGTGTTATGAAGTATGATGTATTTTCTGGAGTATGATGTGTTCTGGAGTATGATGTGTTCTGGGGTATGATGTGTTACGAAGTATGATGTGTTTTCTGGAGTATGATGTGTTCTGGAGTATGATGTGTTCTGGGGTATGATGTGTTACGAAGTATGATATGTTTTCTGGAGTATGATGTGTTACGGAGTTATTCTGTATTCTAGAGTATGATGTGTTATGGCGCCAAAGACGGGGTGGCGACCATGTTCCGTCCGCCGAGTCCCATAATGGGCCGGATATGTCATATGATATTGATATGCATGATTTGTATTTCAAGAGTAAGCATTTTGGCATTCTGGTTATTATACTTGTTTTCTGTACTTCTTATGCATGATTTGTATTTCAAATGCAAGCATTTTGGTATTCTGGTTATTATGCTCACTTTCTGTACTTCTTACTTCGGTTATGACCCCGTTTTCTGTATTTCATGCTTTATATACTCAGTACATATTTCGTACTGACCCCCTTTCTTCGGGGGCTGCGTTTCATGCCATCATGCCCTACCTAAAGTTGGGGTGTGACATTCTCTCTGCTGGAAGTTTTTTTCTTTCTTTTCTATACCTATGGATTGTTTGTGTGGAATCTGGGGTCACAAATTGTTGCTGATATGTATCTTTGCTTAATTGAACTATAATTCTCATTAAATTGGGAGGATAATTCAATTATCTAAATGTGTGAAAGAGCTTGATTAAAGTGATGCCCATAACGTGTTCTACAGATTGTCTGAGAGATGATTTCATTCGCCAATAAAGTCTGAGTAACCGAGCACTATTAGGAGTTAATTATGAGTAAGTTTTGGGTATTCAGGTAGGTTGTGAACTACTTGGTCAGATCACTCGAGCCACGACTGTAATGGTGAAAGTTTAGCTTGTTTCTAGCATATTACACACCTAAAAATTTCACATTTAATATAAATTTTTCATGCTCAAAATGAGTTTGAAATTATGCCTAAATGGAAGAATTGTGGCAGGCATTTTTGTGAAAGTTTGGTTTTTGTTTTCAATGCTACTTTTGACAAGTGCACTACTTGTGTGAATATGTATATGCTTGATTGACGGGGATAATAGAAACTTGGTTTGGAAAATAATTTTTCAAGGCTGTCATCTCAAGGATAGCAGAACTGGCAGAAAATTCCATACTCAATTGGGGCTAGTCCTTTTCAATTTGAAACATTTCTTTGTTCCAAATGACTTAGTGTACATTGTTCTAGTTTCTTGCATTGTTCTATCACATTTTAACATCACTTGCAGGTACTTTTGACATCGAAATGACCTTTTGTTATACGAAATGGTCCGAGGAGCAGAAACATGAAATCTTCCATTGATAAAATCTTTTCAGGGAGTCCCTCCTAACTTGAGTTGTATTTTCTTTAGTTGGGTTGAGGACAATGCAACATTTTTAGTTGGGGCTGACATTTGGGAGTACACTTTATTTTCATATTTATTTTTCACTTGTGTCGTTGTCGGGCTTATGAATAAGGTACGGATATTGTGTGCCCTTACTGGGCGTTGTGGATTTGTCACGACTCATTTTCACTAAGTCGTGCGGGCACTTACCTTTCCCACCACGGTAAGTGAACCCTTATCCCAACAATCATAAAAACACAAATAAAGCAGATGAAGATAGAAATACGTAAGTCTCATGATAATAATATAAGAAAATGCGGAAGTAAAAGATATACACCTCAGTATCTGATCTGGTCATACACGAGCCACTAACTAAATACTACAAGTCTGAATGATAGTAATAAATCAATAGTCTCAAAAATCATGTCTCAGGAATGGAAATGAAGACATAATAAAGATAGAGTCTTCGTTCAGCGAAAATCCTCGTGCTCATCCTGAAAGACTCAAATCAGCGAATTCGAAGCCTAGCCACGAGAAGTAGAAGTCGATCCCACCTGATACTCTGCATTCGTAAAAGAATGCAGCAAGTGCAGGTTAGTACAAACAATAAGTATTGGTAGGTATCATAGGCCGACTAAGACTAGCTAACGTATATAAAGACAACAAAGCAGGATAAACACATAACCCAACAAGTACAAGTCAACACGAATCTGTAACCATAGTATAAGTCACCACCTATGTTATACCATCTAAACCCAAATGTGCCAAGTCTCAGTGTAATCAATCCGAATCAGTATATCACGATAGTATCACAACAGATTACCAGAAACCAGAAAGTACAATGCAATGCAATAATGTATGTATGATGAATGCAATGCATATGCAACTTTGTACAACATGTTCCGGATGAAATAACTCCACGTCTCGACGATCATGACCCATGGGGGACCCGCGAAGTCCATGTACCACTCTCACGATCCCTGTAAAGACCTCGGGCATCGGACACTCAATCATTCCCAACAAGAAATCTCGGGCAACGTGCACTCATCTCCCTTTTACGCTCTCTTGCAAAGACCTTGGAGGCTAGACTCTCTCACTTATCATCATCAGTACCATAGCCATGCATATATCAATGTATCATGAAAATATGAATGAATACGATGAAATGTAATATCAACAATCCAATCTGAAACAGTACCACACCTAGCACATAAGTAATAGCAATAGTAAGGCTACATAATAAGCCACAATGGAATCACCATTCTCATCTCAAAATCAATCAAGTAAAGTACCACAATATCATAGCCAATGTCTCAACAACACAACGGGGTGGCTAGCCCCCAAATCGTACAACAGGCCCAACCAAAGACAATATCCAACCCAACTTCATACACAAGGTTTACATGCATTCTCTGACAATATCATCTAAACATACACTTTGCTAATCGCACCATAAGGTAAACCATAACCTACCTAGAGAGCCGAACAGCAAAGTCTCCAATAATAAAACCTTAGTCTTTCCCTTCCTTTGAGCCTCGAGATAATAGAAGTCTAAACATATCTGACTCATGAAATTAGAATCAAGAAGAACATCATTCAAACCTTACTTCTATTTAAGACCCAAATCCCAACCTATGAAATGGGGTTTATGAACTAGAAAGGTGAAATTAGGAATCTATAGGTCTCAACATGAAATTAATGTTCTAGATGATCAATTCCTATCAATTAGAAGCTAGATTAACTCATGAAATACTCAAATTCGGATTCTAGGTGAAACCCCCAATTTGGGGTATAAACCCTGACTTTCTAATTCAGGAATTTATCACTAATAATGGAAGATTCATGATTAACAACTTAGATATATCAAATTCTATAATAACCCAACAAATTTTCATCAACATAAACAACTTAGAAAGTCTAAACCATTTTTATGAACTTTCATGAAAAACCCAAATTGATTCCTCTTGATTCTAGGAATTCTAACCTTAGATTAAGGAGTAATAGAACTAAAAGGAGGATTCTAAGACCAAGGAAGTTACCTTTGTGAAGAAATAGTCAAAACCCTCTAAAAATTGCCTCCCAAGCCTCAAGATATGATTATGAAATAATGACAACATGCTGGGGGTTTTAATCACTTTTAAGTCACAGATTCAGTTATCACCACTGCAGCATCGCGGCCGCTACGGCGGTCCTACTATGGCGGTTTCTCAGATTGCTATGGCTGTCTACCCAGATTCTCACTACGCCGCTTTTACGGCCATAACACCGCAATGGCGCTGCAGCTATAGCGGTAATGGTGTCGCCATAGCGGACACCAGACACCAGAATCTTAAACTCAAGTTCACAATTCAACTTGAAATTTTGACTGTCAGCCGAGACCATCTGCTCACAAACCAAATATATAGACATACATAAAAACATGCTATGAACGCACTCGTGGCCTCAAAATTTCCATCGGGGGTCTCGTTGATCGAATCAACCGCCAAAACCTCAAAACTAACTTCCCAACCCAAGTCCCAAAATGCACCCGAGTGCATTGGGAACCGAACTGAATATGCATATAAGCTCTAAAAGACCATCCAGACCTCTCGAAATCGACGGATTCCTAATAAAGTTCTATTTACCCAAAAGTCAACTTTGAGTCAATCATTTTTTGCTTTTAAGCTAAATTTCTCAAAAACTTACCCAAATCAACTCCGATGACCTCGAGAAGAGTGCCAACTGTCCCCGCGGGTCAAACATGAGCTAATAAAGCTCAGAAAGAGATCAAAAGGGTCAGAAACGCAAGAACGACCAAATGGGTCGTTACAGGATTAGTCACTTTTGTTCTTTTATTTTCATTACTTTTTTCTTTATTTTTGTTAGTTAATTTTTTTTAGTAGCGATATCCTTGGCTTTTCTTTGTGCCGCGGTTCTTTTCCTGAGGATGCTAATTTTCTTTTGAACCGGGTAGATTTTTATTGATGTTGGGTGGTGCCTTTTTGCCCCTTGGCCCATGTGTGGCTTTCTTGGCACCAACATAATTTAAACATTGGCATATGAATTCTTGGTTTTTGAAAATTAAAAAAAAATGATTGAAGTAATGATTCTTGTTTGACCTTTAGACTCAATTTTTGGCTCTTACATTCACTAATTAGTCTCTTTAGGCTATGAGTGACTTTTTCAGTTCATTTGTTCCAATTGGATCTTGGATACATAGTCTACTTGAGTTTTCATGTGTCATATGTGGTGAGGTTTATTTGTGAGTTCTTTTGCATTATTTGTGCTCTAGCACTTGCCCGGAATGTGTTTCAAGGCGAAATCCTAGACTAACTTGGTTTGAAAAATGATGTTAGGCCTTTCTTGGACCGTTGTTGTGACTTAAATTTCCTACCCCCTAACATATTTTCCCTAGTCAACCCCTTTTGAGCCTTTAACCTTTTGTTTGGCAACCATGTTACAAGCTTTAACCTTTTGTTTTTTATTGACCTATCTTTTGGCATCTGACCTCCCTAAGTGTTTTGTGTAACGACCCGTTTGGTTCGGCATTTTTTCCCTTTTTAGAGCATTGATTAGCTCATTTTTTACCCGAGGGGACCATTGGCATGCTTCCGAGGTGTCTAGACCAGATTCGGGCAACTTTTGCAAAATATGGGCTTAAAGTGAAAAATGATTGACCCAAAGTTGACTTTTGGATAAACGAACCTTTTTTCAGAATTTCGCCAATTCCGAGAGGTCCGAATGGTCGTTTAGAACTTGTGTGAGTATTTGGTTCGGTCCCCAATACACTCGGATACATTTTGGATCTTGGGTTGGGAAATTAGAATTAAGGTATCAGGGGTTGACTCATTCAATGAGACCTCCGTTGGGAATTCTGAGGTCAAGGGAGCCTTCGTAGCATGTTTTTATGTGTGTCTATGTGTATGGTATGTGAGCAGATGGCCTCGGGAATTGGTCAAAAAATTGGATCGAATTGTGAAACTTGGGTGAGTTTTCTAGTGTCTGGTGCCCGTTTTGGCGGCACTAGCATCGCAGCAGCGGTAACCCTACCACTGGAGCAGTCCAAGCATTTTTGGCTTGACCGTTGAAGCGGTCAAGGGACCGCTAGAGCGGCTCCGCTAGGGCGGTCCCAGTGGCTCTAAAGCTGGTGACGGACAGTGTGTATAATTAATGAAGTGTTAAAAACCTTTAGACCCTCATTTATTTTGATTTCGGAATTAGATCTTTTGGAGACTGTTCTTGGAGATATTTTGGGAATACTTTTGGAGGTAAATCTTGCTATCCCTCTTCTATTCCATTAATCCTTATCATCATAGATTCCCCCTTTCCTTAATAACTCCTTAGTAATGGAAGATGGAAGTGGGTTTTTATGAACATTTTCGCTAGGCTTATTAATGATGAAATTGATGGGGTTATGCTAGTTTTTGATAAATCTAAGCTTGTTAATCATATATCTTCCATTTCTAGTGTTGAATTTCGGAATCAAAGAGTTAGGGTTTATACCCAATTGGGGGTTTTGCTTCAAATTCAAAATTGGGTAAATCTATGAGTTAATTTAGCAATTAGTGGTTGGGTTATGATCACCTAGTGCTTAATTTGATATTTTGCTTTCGAATTTCCCGTTTTGCCCTTGTGGGCCTCACTTCCCCAAATTATAGGGTTAGATTGACCTAAATTGAATGGTAGAAATATTAGTATCATTCTTCATGATTTCTAATCTAGATTTCGATTATGCTTAGCCTACTTTGGTTCTGAGGTTCAGCGGAAAGGTAAGGCAAAGGAGTGAGTTGTTGATGTTGCGGTTCGGCCATCCGGGTAGGTTATGACTTACCCTTGGTGAGACTTCATATAACGAAGCATATATTTAGACTATATTGTCAGAAAGAGCCTGTAAACCTTCGGGTGTGAAGTTGGGTTGGATATTATCTTAGGTTAGGCCCTGTTGTGTGTTTGGGGCTAGCCACCCCATACTGTTGTGATTTGATTGTTCTATTGTGTTGGCTTGATGCCATGAGTTGCTGATAGATATTGGGTTCTGTTTTATCATCTTGATTATGATGTTGTGGGTGTACCCACTGTTCCTACTTGTGATTCGGATCTATTGTTGGCGTACCCTTTGTTGGTACTTGTGATATTGAGCATAATTAGTGATGATGTTACATGCATTGCACGCACTCTCATTTTCATGATATACTGTTTAGATACTGATGATATTTGATAAAACACTTTGATGAGCTAGGCTCGAGTTTTACTTGAGTGACGTGAGAGGCCGATATCTGATATTAGTTCTGGAATCATTGATTGAGTGAGTGCATGGACTTCGCGGGTTCCCCAGGGTGGTGCTGGTGAGAACCCCCGTGGGTAAAGATCCGGGGTTCCGTCTGTCTGTTGGGCAAAGATCCGGGACGGGTGGCACTGAGACTTCGCGAGTCACCTTGGGTTGTGCTACCGAGATGTCGATATTTTCGTCTGGAGTACATGTGTACATAGCATTTGCGTAGCATTAAATTTCATTCATACACTATTGCATTGCATTGCATTATGGCTTGATTAGGAGATGATTCGATGTTGTACTTGTGATGTTAGATTCAGATTGATGTATTGGGACTTGGCCAACTTGGGATTAGATGTTCTACTTAGGTGACAATGTATACTTGGTTTCTACTATGTTGACTTATACTTGTTGGTTTATTTACTTATCTGCTTTATTAATTGGATAGTGTTAACTATGCTTAGTCGGCCGATAATGCCCCCTAGGACTGTTGTATTGTACTGACCTACACTTGCTTTATTCCTTTATGAATGCAGAGTATCAGGTTAGATCTGTTTCCGTTACACGTGGCTGATAGTCGCTTAAGCATTATCTTCGAGTTTCCAGGGTGAGCATAGTTGTTCGCTACCTTGAAGACTTCTCTATCATTATATCTTATTCCTATTCAAAGACATAGATACTTTTATGTATTATTATCCCAGACATTTATTCCCTTAGATGCTCTTGTATTATTCGGACTAGACCCTGGGAGTGATTTTATTGTTCTGCACTATCCTTATTATATATATCTATTGTGAGGCTTAAGTATCTATACTTTTCCGCTTGATTGATTCATTATTTATGCTTTTATTTATTGTTGGGTTGAGGGTTCGCTTATCGAGGTGGGAAGATAAGCGCCC
The DNA here is from genome assembly GCF_029784015.1 of Lycium ferocissimum. Taxonomy (NCBI): domain Eukaryota; kingdom Viridiplantae; phylum Streptophyta; class Magnoliopsida; order Solanales; family Solanaceae; genus Lycium; species Lycium ferocissimum. Next base: position 58,760,693 of record NC_081345.1, on the reverse strand, counting down.
GCACGGCTTAGGCAAAATAGGTCTTGACATTTTGAAAGTGCAAACATAATCTAAAAGTCTAAGTTTAGGGGTGATTGTTGGAAAAGTTGTGATGTGGGAGTTACTTTAAAGGTGAAAAGGCGAAAAAAAAAGTAGTAGAATAGAAAAGGAATTTTTTTTTTTTTTTTTGGAAACTTCCTTGTTATTTTGAAAAAGAAAAAAAAAGGAAGGAATAATAAAGAGTTGTGAATAAGGGGAAGACTAGTTGGTGAAATGAAAAATGAAGAAAAGGTTTGGAAAAGTTTGAAAGGAAGTGTGTTTTGATTGTTGCAAATTGTAGTGCTTAGGGAGGTTTTGAGTCACTCTTACCCAAATTGTGCCCTACCTTAACCAAAAGCCTACATTACAACCCTTTAAGTCCTAATTGATTTTGAACTAAGTGTGTTTACATTAGTGAAGAAATACATGAAGGGCAAGCCTATGGTACTACTTGTGTGCATTTGAACATCTTTGTGAGGGCGAGTTAATTCCTTCCATTTGATATTCCATTTGTATGTTGAATTGAATTTTCTATGTGTGGGATTCTCTCTCGAGTGTGAGGGCACATGAGAATTTGAGTTGTGAATTTGTTCCATTTTTCAATTGAGAGGAATAAACAAAAGAAAGTTATTTTATGATAATGAGGCAAATTTTGAAGCTTTAGAGTCATGACTTGATTTCTACTTTTGATTAACTTGGCGTTTGAGCACTTGAAATAAAATTTGAGTTTTTGAGATTTTGTTGGTGATCATATGATTTGGATTAATTGTTACCAATCAAAGTCATGTTTTTGTACTTAAAGTGGACCTTTTTGACTTGGTATAATATTAGTGCACTATAGAGTTGAGTCCTTTGAGGGGAATTGTAAGTTTTGATTTGCTTGAGGACAAGCAAAAGTTTAAGTTTGGGGGTTTGATAAGTTGGTATTTTATCAACTTATCTCTACTTTTATCTTAGTTTTTTTGCCATGTTTCATTGAGAAAGTAGTGCATTTAATGTCGTTTAATTCCATTTTACAAGTTTTGTGTGATTTAGAAGTGATCGAGAAGAAACCAAGTGAAAAACAAGTCAAAAGAGACCAAATTGAAGAAAATGAGAAAAGTGGCTAAAAGAGCAAAAAGTGTACAAATTTGTAAATCTGAAATTTAGGGCTTATTTTGTCATATATATTTTGACTTTGGAAAATTTGGTGACTACAAAAGGAAAACTTGAGGGAAAATATTATCATCTTTGGCCATTCTTCCAAGTTTAGGAGTAAGAAACTACACTAGGGTTTGAAGATTTGGAGGCACTCAATAAGAATTTCTTTACTCATTTCTTTGACTCTTGCTTTTATTGTATATCTAAGTGTATAGCATTTTATTCCATCACTTTAATCTTGTTTATGTAAATATTCATATGTTAAAGTTTGAATTGAATCTCTTGTTTGGCTTATGTATTAAATAATTTTAATTTCTAATGAAGTGGGTTAGTGTTTCTCTATTTACTCTTCAAGCTTTAATGTCATTTATTGGTTGCAAACATTAAGTGTGCCATTTTATCTTAGCTTTGTTTGGAAAAGCAAGTAAGGGTTAGGAAAAGAGTAATATCAAGGATTTGAGGCTTTAAACCTCATCTAATAACTTGAGCTACGAATAGGATAGTTAACTTGAGGTTAAATTGATTGTGTTTAATATCACACTCTAAGACTTGGAAAAGCTTAGAGTGAAATTCATTGATTTGGTTGGAAGACTTTCAATGAGATTTTAGAAATCATTATCTATTAACATAAACTCGCTCTTAGTTGTAAAATTGTAAAATACATTGGATCGTGACTTGAGAGTAATTTCTCTTGTTTTCCTTTGCTTGTGAGGCCATTGATCACTTTACCCGCTTTTTAGTTAGTTTTATCTTTGTTAGTTTATAAACCAAAAATCAAATATTGAAAAAGTGTTTGGCTTACTTGCTTGCTTGATGCCTAGTATATTGTTCTCGGTGGGATTCAACCCCAATTCATAGTTGGAAAATTATATAGCATATGATCGTGTACACTTTCTTTTTTAGGAGTGGATTTGGACGTTATCAGTGTCGATATTTAAAGAAGTAAATAAAAGAGCACATTATTGTAATGTTATCATATTTAAAAAGCACAATTCAAATCATATTAGTAAAATACAATTCAAGTAGTTACTGCAATTCACGTCGACAAGTTTTCATTATATTTTTTTTACAAGTATTCATAATATCACATTTAAAAATATGAAGTTAGAATTTAAATTAGTTTCTTCTTCTTCTTCTTCTTCTTCTTTTTTAATTTTTTTTTTTTTTTTTTTTTAATAAATAATCGTTGGAACTTTGGCGTAATGGTTAAGGTGATTTTTACAACCTCTATTTTTCTTTTTAACTAAGTTCAAATATTTTTATGTATACGTTATTTTTGTTTTCATTTGCTTTATACGTTCATTTAGTTAAAAAAAATTGGACAAAGCTGTGTTACGGTGTAATCCTTTGTTATTTTTTTCTTTCGACGTGTTGTTATTTTTTTTCTTTCGACGTGTTGTTATTGTTAATGTATAAGGGATTTTTTTATTTTCTTTTATACAATATTACTATAGGTGTACCATAGTTTATGCTGAATGAAATCAATTGGATCATCCAGTTTGGTGATGATCCTCTAAACTCATATTCCGGAGTCAAAACTTCAGTGTTTTTGTTAACTTCAGGTTATTTTAGACGGGTAAATTATTATTTTTTAGTTTATACATACATGAAATGAAGTTTGAGGATGCTGATAACTGAACTTTATTTTTGCTTTAATATTTTTGCATTACCTAAGCATCCTCCTTTGTAATATCATTTCAAATTATCTATCTTGATTTCTAAAAATAGTTGTCTCAAATTATTTATCGTTTTAGAAGTTCAAGACAAAATTAATTATCTTTTACCCATATTATCCTTGATAGTAAATGTTCTTGAAAACTACAAACATCTCAATTATGGAGAGATACATAAATAGAGTGAATATTCAACGAAGAAACGATTATACACTAAGACACTTATAGAGGTAAAACAGTCAAAGACCCTCCTAATTAATATTTTTTAAAGAATATGTAAAACAGAAACACGATAGATAATTTGAGACAGAAGAAATATTATTTACTATGAAACTAATGACTCGCCAACTTTCGTTGACAATTAATATTGTCATATAAAAGCAGTCTCCAACATAGCCAAACTTTTGGTTGAATAAGCCTAAACTACTTTTAGCCATTGGACAGTAACCTTCTAATACATTAAACAGTTTAGCCATAATTTTCCATAATGTGTACCTTTGGTCCTATTGCAATTATTTTGTATTTAATGTAAATATGTTAAAAGAAATAAAAGTAAGAGAAATAAGTTTAAATTAACAAACTACAAGATAAGTTAGTGTTGTAAAGTTAGTTCTGAAAATAAGTCTCTGAAATTATCAAATATTTTTAATTACTAGGTATTTTTCAAATAAATGTTGTGATTTAAAAATGTACTAAAAGTATTTAGTTTTATTTTCCTAATTTCACAAAAGGAAGAACCCACTCTAGTTGATAAAGGCTATTGCGTACTTAATAGTAAAGAGCAGTTCAGTGCACTAAGCTCCTGCGATGTGCGAGTCCAGGGAAGGGTCGGACCACATGGGTCTATTATACGGAACCTTATCTTGCATTCCTGCAAGAGTCTGTTATTATTGTGTACTTAATATTGTAAAGAATAAATGATGTGTTTAAGAAAATGATACGTTTACTTGAATTAATTTATAAATGATCCAACTACATATACAATTTTATAACCAACGTCATGTGAATATAGTCTGAAATTTAATGATTTGTGCTCTTGATGGATTTGGAGATCAAGATGAAAAGGAAGAAGAGGACTTTGTATGACAGGCCAAGGATTAAATAGGGTAGCTAGACACCTGCCCGAGCTTGGGAGATGGGGAAGAAGTTGATGGCAATGCGGGCTTGGGGGAGTAGCGGGGATGCGAACAGCATGTGGGATAGAACAACTAGTTACATTATGGAAGCAACAAGAGAGGTGCTAGGGGTTTTGAGGTGTAACTTTGGTGGCCAATAAGGGGATTGGTGGTGGAATGGAGAAGTCCAAGGGAAAGTGAAAAACTAAGAAGGCTGCTTATGCAAAGCTGGTGGAGAGCAACGACACAGAGGAAAAGCAGACGAACAAGAAAAGGTATAAGGTGGCAAGGAAGGAGGCCAAGTTAGCAGTTACAGTGGTAAAAATGGCAGATTTCGAATGTTTGTATGTTGAACTAGGTGACAAAGGCGGCATAAAAAGTAGTACAGGCTCGCCACGGTGTGAGAGAGGAAGGCCCCTGATCTGGATCAAGTGAAGTGCATCAAAGATGAGGATGGAAAAGTATTGTTGGAAGAGGCACTCGTTAGACGTAGATGGAAGACATACTTTCATAAACTCTTGAACGAGCAAGGGACAGGTACATTGTGCTGGGTGATTTGGAGCACTCAGAGAGACGTCGGGATTTTGGGTACTGTAGATATATTAAGGTTGAGGAGGTTAAGGTTGCTATTTGTAAGATGACCAGGGGAAGGGCGACCGGTCCAGACGAGATTCTGGTGGAGTTTTGGAACAACACAAGCAAAGAAGGTCTGGAGTGACTGTTTAGTGTCATTTATAAGATGGAAAAAATGCCCGAAGAATGGAGGTTGACTACAATTTTCCATTATACAAGAACAAGGGTGATATAAAAAACTGCAACAATTATAGAGGTATCAAGCTGTTAAACCGCACTATGAAGGTTTGGCAGAGGTTGGCGGAAATGAGAGCAAAGAGAGGTGTGTCCCTTTTCGAGAACCAGTTTGGATTCATGTCGAGGCGATCTACTACATAAGCCATTCATCTTGTGAGGATACTAGTGAAGAAGTATAGGGAAAGGAAAAGGAACTTACATATGGTGCTCATTAACCTAGAAGGCCTACAATAAAGTCTCAAAGGAGCTTCTATGGAGATGTCTGGAGGCTAGAGGTGTACCAGTGGCTTACATTAGGGCAACGAAGGACATGTACAATGGTGCCAAGACCCAGGTAGAAATAGTGGGAGGAGACTCGGAGCACTTCCTGATCGAGATAGGGTTGCACCAAGGATCAGATCTTAGCACGTTTATTTTTACCTTGGTATGGATAAATTGACACAACATATTCAAGCTAAGGTTCCATGGTATATGTTTTTGCAGATGACATAGTCCTGATTGATAAGACTCTTGGCAGAGTTAACGCTAGGTTGGGTTTTGGAGACAAACCATAAAATCTAAAGGTTTCAGGTTGAGCAGGACCAAAACAGAATATTTAGAGCGCATATTTAGTTATGCAATGCAAGAGGCAGGCATGAAAGTGAGGCTTGGTTCATTAGCCATCACCAAGAGAGAAATTTCAAGTATCTTGGGTCTTTAACTCAAAGAAATTGGGAGATCAATGATGATGTCACACATCATATTGGTGCGGAGTGGATGAAATTGAGGCTCGCCTCCGAAATCTTGTATGATAGAAATGTACCACCAAAACTTAAAGGTAAGTTCTACAGAGTGGTGGTTAGATCGACTTTGTTATATCGGTCAGAATGCTGGCAATTCAAGAACTCTCATCTTCAGAAGATGCAAGTTACAGAAATGAGGATGTTGAGATGGATGTGTAGGCATACTAGGAGAGACAAGATTAGGAATGAGTATGTCCGGAACAAGGTGAGAGTAGCCTCTGTGGTGGAAAAGATGATGGAAGCAAGGCTAATACGGTTTGGGCATGTGAAGAGAAGATGCATAGATGTGCAGTGAGGAGGTGTGAGGGTTGGATTAGGGGGTGTGAGGAGACGTAGAGGTAGGCCTAAGAAGTATTGTATATGATGATTAGACAGGACATGACACAATTTAAGCTAACCAAGGACATGATCTTAGATAGGAGGGTATGGAAATTGCGTATTGGGGTAGAAGGTTATTAGGTAGTTGAACGTTGCATCGCTTTTTGACAAGATTAGGCTTGGTTGTAGTCTGGAGCACTGTGTTTGTCATAATATTAGTCTTTTTCATCTAGTTTCTTGCTTTTTAATATTTGTAACATATATGTTTACTGTGTTTTGATTATCGCACTATTTCGCTATTGTTACTATTCTTTTTCAGAATGCTCTGTATTGCTTTTCTTATTAGTTGTCATGTTTTCTTCGTTGTCGTGTTCTCTTTCATAACTACTTTGCTTTGCTGCACTCGAGGGCGAGGGTCTTACTGAAATAGCCTCTCCACCTCTACGAGGTGGGGTAAGGTTTGTGTCACACCCCCAATGAGGAGCATGACGGGCTCCGACTCGTAGGTCGGGAACTACCTGACTTAACAATTACCTTAAATACAATATACTATAAATCAGAGAACACCTACACGCAGAAAGGCCCAGCATAGAAATATTCAATAATCCAACATATATGTACATATGTGAACCGACAAGGTCGCTACAACATCACAAGTATCATAAAGCCGACAAGGCTTACAGGAAAATATCACAACCTAGACAAGGCCGGCAAGACCATACATAGTATCTACATACCCCACTACGTCTAGGAGCCTCTAAGAATGTACATATAAACATGTATTACATTAACTTAAAAGTACCAAAAGATAACAAGTCTGGAGTAGTGGTACTTGCTAACACCGCTAAAGCTGGAAGTCCTACTACGGTTGCTCTCTAATAACTACGCTCGAGCACAACGAAACGAAATGCAGCGCCCCGTGCAATGAGACGTCAGTACGGGTAAAAGTACTGAGTATGTAAGGCTGGAAGCAATAACATAAGTAGGACGGAAATATAAAGAGAGTAGAGGTAACCTGCCATCTGAGAACGTACAATATGAAATCCATGAATCTTAAAAATCATATGTAAGTAAGCACATATATATACATATAATACAACACACACGTGCAACCCGATCCATAAATATATGGATATATATATATATATATATATATATATATATATACGGCCCGATCCATAAATATCATATGTTAGTGCCGAGGAACGTACGGCCCGATCCATAAATATCATATGTTAGTGTCGAGGAATGTACTGCCCAATCCATAAATATCATATGTTAGTGCCGAGGAACGTACGGCCCGATCCATAAATATATTATATTGCCGCGGAACGAACGGCCCGATCAATAAATATATTATATACATATACATAATGTAAATAGCATGCATGAGAGCCCAATACATGCCACTACTCAGTCGGAGTGACATAAGGTCGGTGACCTCCGAATAAATTATGGAATTAGTATCGAATCCAAAGAAATAACTTAATAATGATAAACATGATAATATACCAAGAATCAATCAAATAACTAAGACATTAAGATTTGAGCTACATGACATAGGAATGGAGTGATTTTATTATGGAACATTCATATTCATGCTCTAGTTGGATTCGTGCTAAGGAAAGAGAGAAACAAACACCTTACATACCTTATTCGTCAAGCCACCACTTAAAGGATCCTTTACTCCGATGCTCGCCCTTCACCCGAACCTATATAGCAAGAAATACATCTTTAGTCATACTTTCATCATATTTCCCATCAACTTATATGTACTAGTTATCGAAGTCTAATTTGGGTTACAAAAATTTGGGCAGCATCTCCCCTATATTATCTACTTCCTCCAAATACCAAAACAACTCCCAAATAATACCAACCACATCAACAACAATATCATCAAGATCCTACATGACAAATATGTACAATTCCATCCAAAAATTTCTTCAAACCTCAATCCGTAAGCCAACAACACCAACACAACAAACTATAACTTTTATTCTCGTAAATATTCCAAAATCAATGTTAATAAAGAGAGATTCATACCTTATCCCTACTAGAATAGCAATATCTTTAATATTTACTTAGAATACAAGTAAACTCCAATGCAAGACAATACTATAATCGTGACTACACGTTACTCGAACTTCGATTAATATTCTGTCACTTGAAATTACTCCAAATCCTCACTTTTGTGTTGTATGTATGCTCTCATATGTTGCTGAGCTTTTAGGGGAAATATTATGACAAAAAAGAGGGGTTTTAACCCTTATATAGTGGGTTGAAGTCAGTGGAAACCGACATAAATTTGCCATTCGCTTTCGCGGCCTTGGGTCACGTTCGCGAAGGGTTACTCTTCACGTTCGCGGCCCTAGGGTCGCATTCGCGTAGGAAAATCTTCTGCCCTGGTGGCCTAACTTGTAATGTCCATAACTCTCTACTCCGATGTCCTATCGACAAGCGGTTTGTTGCGTTGGAAACTAGACTTCCTGAACTTTAATTTAGGCTTTTGCTTTACTTCAAAACTCTTCATATACTAAAAGATATTCTTTCTCTAAGTTGGGCCAAAATTTCCCCTCATATTTTCTTCAAAATTCCAACAAATTTAATTTTCTTGATTCACTTGCCCTTCAATCCTTTCATAGCTTATTATATGAACTTAAACTCTCGTAACCATGATATAGGTGTATACAATCTCATATATCCTAGGAAGTACTCCAGGGTCCACAATTAAAACGACTAATACCTAATAGATTTCACGTACAGAACTACGAGGTGTAACATTCTCCCCTCCTTCAAAAACATTCGTCCTCGAATATTTGAATACCCAAGGGGTAATCATATATTTCAAACTTTCACGGGACTTTAGTAAAGTATCTCTTGTGATGAGCACTACTAATCTCCTGCATATCACAAGTTCCAGTCTACAAGCCCTACAGGATATCGTAATCAACGACACGTTATCATACAATGATTAGAATAATATTTTTCATCATATTGACCCTCAAGGGTTTAGATATGACTTTTACCTTGTAGTTGATTTGCGAGTAAAGCAGAATCTTGCAAGGCTTCTTCTGGAACGGTATCATCTGTGGCAGGGAATAAATGAACTTGGACTTCATTTCTGCTTCAGCTTCCCACATCATCTCTTCCCTGTCCTTACTCCTCTATAGAACTTTTACTGAGGCCACATTTTTATTTCTGAGTCTGCGGACCTGTTTGTCAAGAATAGCAATTGGTTCTTCCTCATGCGTCAGATTCTTTGTAACGTGTATATCATCAAGAGGTATGATTCTGGAGGGATCTCCAATACATTTTCTCAGCATGGATATATGAAAAAGGCCGGATGAACCGCTGCGCTCTAACGGTAGCTCCAATTCATAAGCTACCTGGCCTACCCTTCGGACGATCCTATAAGGTCCGATACATCAGGGATTAAGCTTCCCTTTCTTACCAAACCGCATCACGCCCTTCATACGTAATATTTTCAGAAACACCCAATCACCTACTTGAAACTCCAATTCTCGTCGTCGTTCTTCTGCATAAGATTTCTGATGACTCTGAGTTGTGCGTAACCGTTCTTGAATAAGCTTTACCTTTTCAATAACTTGATGAACAAGGTCTGGCCCGAATAAGTTTTCTTCTCCGACTTCAAACCAACCGGCAGGAGACCTATACTTTCTGCCATATAAAGCCTCATACAGAGCCCTTTTGATACTGGTATGGTAGCCATTGTTATAAGCAAACTCTATCAGAGGCAAATGATCATCCCAACTTCCTTGGAAATTCAATACACAGGCTCGTAACATACCCTCCAAAGTCTGAATAGTCCGCTTAGCTTGCGCGTTTGACTGCGGATGGAAAGCCGTACTAAGATTTACTCGAGTACCAAGACTTTCTTGAAAAGATTTCCAGAACTTTGCAGTAAACTGTGCCTCTGTCAGAAATAATAGACACAGGAATGCCGTGATGACACACGATCTCTTTAATATACAATTTAGCATAGTCTTCGGCAGCATATGTGGTTCTTACTGGCAAGAAACGGGCTAATTTAGTTAACCTATCAATGATCACCCAAATAGAATCGAATTTGCAATGAGAACGGGGCAATCCCGTGATGAAATCTATATTAATCACTTCCCATTTCCATGTTGGGATCTCCATTTCTTGTAACAAGCCACTGGGTTTCTGATTTTTGATTTTTACCTGGTGGCAAGTAGGGATTGAGCTACAAAGTTAGCAATATCCTTCTTCATACCATTCCACCAATAAAAGCCCTTGAGATCATGGTACATTTTTGTGGATCCGGGATGGATTGAATACCGGGAATAATGAAATTCTGACATGATCTTGTCCCGAAGTCCGGTTGCATTTGGAATGCACAGGCGGCCTCGATATTTGAGAACCCCATTTGAGTCAAGTTCAAAAGCTGAGATTCGATTTTGTTGAAATCCTTCCTTGATAGAGTTTAGGACTGGATCCTTATACTGCTAAACATTTACGTCTGAGGCAAGATTCGATTAAGATATATTTTGTAAGGTAATCCCAGTGTCTTCTGAATCTAGTAGGCGAACTCCCAAATTCGCTAAGTGATAAAGTTCTCTGGTCATTTCCAATTTTTTTCGCTAGCACATACAATAAACTATCCATTGATTTGCGACTTAGAGCATCAGTTACAACATTAGCTTTGCCAGGGTGATATAAAATTTTGGCATCGTAATCCTTTAGCAATTCGAGCCATCTTCGTTGCCTCAAATTTAATTCCTTTTGCTTAAATATATATTGAAAGATTTTATGATCTGTATAGATATCAACATGAACTCCGTATAAGTAATGCCGCCATATCTTCAAAGCGTAAATCACTGCCGCTAACTCAAGATCATAGGTTGGATAATTTTGCTCATGTTTCCGTAGTTGTCGTGAGGCATAAGCGATCACCTTACTATTTTGCATCAGCACACATCCTAGGCTAGTGTGTGACGTATCACAGTATAAGTGTAACCCTCAGTGCCTTCCGAAAGGGTGAGAATAGGAGCGGATGTCAACTTATCTTTCAATTTCTGGAAACTCCGCTCACACGATTCTGACCATTGAAACTTGGCCCTTTTCTGAGTTTATTTTCTAAGGGGAGCTGCTATAGAAGAAAATCCTTTTACAAATCTCCGATAATACCTCGCAAGGCCCAAGAAACTTCGAATTTCTGAAGCTATTGTTAGCCGGGGTCAATTCTTAACGGCTTCGATCTTCCGATCATCAACTTTAATACCCTCATCAGACACAATATGGCCTAGAAATCCACTGAGGTCAGCCAGAATTCACATTTGGAAAATTTTGCATACAACCCTTGATCTCGCAGTGTTTGTAACACCTTTCGAAAGTGATCAGCATGTTCCATTTCTGAACAAGAATATACCAAGATATCGTTAATGAATACTATAACAAAAACATCCAAGAAGGGCTGGAATACTGTGTTCATTAGTGCCATAAATGCTGCAGGAGTATTTGTCAATCCGAAAGACATAACTAAGAATTCAAAATGCCCATATCTCGTTCTTAAGGTTGTCTTTGGAATGTCTTCCCCTTTTACACGTAGTTGATGATACCCTGACCTTAAGTCAATCTTCGAGAAGCATTTGGCACCCTGTAGTTGGTCGAACAAATCATCAATTCTAGGCAATGGATATTTGTTCTTGATAGTCACCTTATTCAATTGTCGGTAGTCAATACACATTCTTAGTGAGCCATCCTTCTTGCGCACAAATAATACCGGTGCTCCCCACGGAGACGTACTGGGCCTAATGAAGCCCTTATCTAACAAGTCTTGCAGCTGCACCTTCAATTCCCACAATTCGGCAGGGGACATACGATAAGAAGGAATAGAGATGGGCTGAGTACCCGGATACATATCAATCGCAAATTCAATTTCCCTTTCGGGAGGGAGACCTGGTAATTCATCGGCGAATACATCCTAAAATTCATTAACTACAGGAACAGATTGCAATGTTGGCAGTTCGGCTTCAGTGCTTCTAACTCGAACCAAGTGATAAATATAGCCTTTGGAAATCATTTTCCGCGCCTTAAGGTAGGAAATAAACCTACCCTTTGGAGATGGAGTATTACCCTTCCATTTAAGAATTGGCTTTCCCGAAAACTGAAATTTCATAGTTTTGGACCAACATTCCACATTGGCATAGCAAGAGGCTAGCCAATCCATACCCATAATAGCATCAAATTCTACTATTTCTAACTCCACTAAATCAGCAAAAGTTTTACGACCACATATCGTAATCACACACTTAAGATAAATTCGTCTCGCAATAACAGGTTCCCTGACCGGAGTAGAAACTAAGAAAGGCTTAGACAAAGATTCGGGCTTAATGCCAAACTTATCAGCAATATAAGAAGTGATATAAGATAGTGTGGAACCCGGATCAATCAATGCATAGACATCATAAGAACAGATGGATAAAATACCTATCATAACATCCAGGGACGACTCAAGATCTTGCTGCCCTGTAAGTGCATAAATACGATTCTGACCGTTGCCTGATCCAGACGTCTGGCCTCTTCCCCTACCTCTACCTGCTGGTGCTGAAGTAGAACCTTGCCCAAGAGGGCGAATAGAAGATGAAGAACCGGCGATTGAACCTATCGGCTGTGCTGGACCACCTCTGCCGCCAGCCGGACAGTCTCGTATAATATGACCAGGCTGCCCACAAGAATAACACAACCCCATACCCTGGCGGCACTGGACAAAGTGGCCCTTACCGCATTGATCACAACGGGGCTGTGGGGGACCTTGCCTGGCTAGATTCTCCCTTATAAAAAAGGGCTGGCGCTCTCGAACTCTGACTCGATCCAGAATGAGTAGGTCGATCATAACGTTGCCTTTGGAACCGGGAAGGTGCACTAACTACTGAAGGAGCTGATCTTCTATAAGAATAGGGCCTATAACCTTTCTAATAAGCACCTGAATAGCCTGCGGATCTGGCCTACTTATAACGGCCCCTATTCGGGTCTTGCTCAGTCTGCTGTTGACATTCAGGGTCCTCCTAATTTTGAGCATACGGCTAAATATGAGAAATATCCATCCCACCCTGTAATGAAGCCATCATACAATCCTTAATCAAGTGAGGCCTAAGTCCAGTCACGAAGCGATGTACCTTGTCTTCCATTTCAGCTACCATCGCTGGAGCATATCTAGCCAAGGAGTTAAACTTCAAACTATATTCCCGAAAGCTCATATTATTCTTGTGAAGCAATAGAAACTCATCATCCCTGGCCCTGCGGACCTCGGCCGACAAATAATGATCTAAAAAGGCCTGAACTCGGCCATACTACGAAGGAGGTGTATTCTCGCCCTCTCGATCGTTGCTGTGACTCATTCCATACTGCAGACATATCCCACAATCTATAAGAAGCTAGCTCCACTGATTTTGTATCGAAAGCATGCATTACCCTCAGAGCACGGCCCATTCGATCTACAAAGTTCTAAGGATCATCCTTCGGGTTTGTCCCCGTGAAAATTGGAGGGTCCAAAGTAAGAAAGTCACGCACGCGAGAACTAACAGCTCTGTCCGAAAGGCCAACCTGCCGCTGAGTCTGAGTAGCCACCAATCTAGTCAATAACTGGACTGCATCTCGCAAGTCCTGATCTGGGACAGCAGGGGGGGGGAGAGCCGAGGGCCTGAGGAGCCGGAGGGACTGGAGCTCTATCATGCTTTTCAAAGAACTGATGGAGTAGAGGTGGCATACGAGGGGGTAGTACTCTGAGCCTCGCCATGCCCTAACTCGGCTGGAGATACTAGGCTCGGGCCTTCCCCCGCAGCGTCCCATATTTTGCTGGCCTTTTTCTTTCTCTGAGGCATCGCTGAAGATTAAACAAAAAGAGATTAGATAGTTGCATCCTTAACTTGGCTCTATAGCACGATCTGGATCATGAATAAAAGTGTCTTCCTAAATGCCCTGTAGCCTCCTGGCTATAGATATGGTGCACAACATACCGATAACCAGGACTATACTGGACACGGATCATAGACATCCCTAGGACTGAACTGCTCTGATACCAATTTGTTACACCCCCAACGAGGAGTGTGACGGGCTCCGACTCATAGGTCGGGAACCACCTGACTTAACAATTATCTTAAATACCATATACTATAACTCAGAGAACACCGGCACGCAGAAAGGTCCAACACAGAAATATTCAATAATCCAACATATATGTACATATGCGAACCGACAAGGTCGCTACAACATCACGAGTATCATAAAGTCGACAAGGCTTATAGGAAAATATCACAACCTAGACAAGGCCGGCAAGACCATACATAGTATCTACATACCCCCACTATGTCTATAAGCCTCTAAGAATATATATATAAGCATATATTACATTAACTTAAAAGTACCAAAAGATAGCAAGTCCGGAGTAGTGGCACTTTGAAGCTGGAAGTCCCTCGTTGCGCTTGCTCTCCAATAACTCTGTCGCAGCCTCGCAAAGACGAAATGCGGCGTCCTGTGCAATGAGACGTCAGTACGAATAAAAGTATTGAGTATGTAAGGCTATAAAGAATCACATAAGTAGGAAGAAAATATAAAGAGAGTAGAGGTAACCTGTCCTTTGAGAATGTACAATATGTAATGCATGAATCTTAAGAATCATATGTAAGTAAGCACGTGTATATATATATATATATATATAAGTTAGTGTATATAACGTATATATATAAATATATATATATATATATATATATATATATATATATATATATATCCATAATTATCATATGTTAGTGCCGATGAACGTACGGCCCGATCCATAAATATCATATGTTAGTGTCGAAAACGTACGCCCAATCCATAAATATCATATATTAGTGTACTACCCGATCCATAAATATATTATATATATATATATATCAATAAATATATTATATACATATACATAATGTAAATAGCATGCATGAGAGCCCAATAAATGCCACTACTCGCCGGAGTGACATAAGGCGTCGTGACCTCCGAATAAATTATGGAATTCGTATCGAATCCAAAGAAATAACTTAATAATGATAAATATGATAATATACCAAGAATCAATCAAATAACTAAGACATTAAGCTTTGAGCTACATGACATAGGAATGGAGTGATTTTAATATGGAACATTCATATTCATGCTCTAGTTGGATTCGTGCCAAGGAAAGAAAGAAACAAACACCTTACATACCTTATTCGTCAAGCCACCACTTAAAGGATCCTTTACTCCGATGCTCGCCCTTCACCCGAACCTATATAGCGAGAAATACATCTTTAATCATACTTTCTATCATATTTCCCATCAACTTATATGTACTAAATTATCAAAGGATAATTTGGGTTACGAAAATTTGGGTAGCATCTCTCCCTATATTATCTACTTCCTTCAAATACCAAAACAACTCCCAAATAACTCCAACCACATCAACAAAAATATCATCAAGATCCTACATGACAAATAAGTACAATTCCATCCAAAACTTTCTTCAAACATCAATCCATAAGCCAACAACACCAACACAACAAACTATAACTCTTATTCTCGTAAATATTCCTAAATCAATGTTAATAAAGAGAGATTCATACCTTATCCTTACTAGAATAGCAAGATCTTCAATATTTACGTTGAATCCAAGCCAACTCCAACGTAAGACAATACTATAATCACAACTACACGTTACCTGAACTTCGATTAATACTCCATCACTTGAAATTACTCAAAATCCTCACTTTTGTGCTATATGTATGCTCTCATATGTTGCTGAGCTTTTAGGGGAAATATTATGACACAAAAGAGGGGTTTTAACCCTTATATAGTGGGTTGAAGTCGGTGGAAACCGAATTAAATTTGCCCTTCACGTTCGCGGCCTTGGGTCGTGTTCGTGAAGGGTTTCTCAGGTTTACTCTTTGCGTTCGCGGCCCTAGGGTCGTGTTCGCGCAGGGAAATTTTCTGCTCTGGCGGCCTAACTTGTAACGTCCATAACTCTCTACTCCGATGTCGTATCGACGAGCGGTTTATTGTGTTGGAAACTAGACTTCCAGAACTTCAATTTAGGCTTGTGATTTACTTAAAAAATCCTCATATACTAAAAGATATTCTTTCTCCAAGTTGGGCCAAAATTGCCCGTCATATTTTCTTCAAAATTCCAACAAATTTAATTTCCTTGATTCACTTGCCCTTCAATCCTTCCATAGCTTATTATATGAACTTAAACTCTCATAACCATGAGATAGGTGCATACAATCTCATATATCCTAGGAAGTACCCCAGGGTCCACAATTAAAACGACTAATACCTAATAGATTTCACATATAGAACTACGAGGTCTAACAATTTTCGTACACTCTATCTTCCCAGACTCCATTTATGGGATTACACTGGTATATTGTTATTATTGTTCTTTGTGTGTGTGTCTCTCTCTCTCTCTCTCTTTATATATATATATATATATATATATATATATGTGTGTGTGTGTGTGTGTGTGTGTGTGTGTGTTGTGTGTGAGTGTGTGAAAGTAGAAAGAATTTACACTAATAAATAGAAAACAATGAATTGAGAACTATGAGGTCTCACGTTCAAATCCCAACAGAGACAAAAACTCTGGGTAATTTCTTCCCATTCGTCCTAGCCTTGGTGGATAGATTTATCTGGTACCTATTATTAGTAAGAGGTGAAAGGCATCCAAAGAGAATTAGTCGAGGTGCGTGCAAACTGACCTGAACACCGCAGTTATAAAACAAAATAGAAAATAAAACTCATGAATTATGAAATTGTTTCTAATAAGGTTTCCTCTTAAAAAATACAATAAAATAGGAATAGATTTAAGAAATAAGAAATTTTTTAAAAACAAATGTATAAAAATATGAAAAGTCACCTTTTGAATGTAATTACAATACATAACATGCCATTCTTAACTCTCTCCTTGAGAAGAGATTGTAATTGCATCTCTTCAATTCCAATCAATGCAACGATGACTAAGTAATTATGTGGCAAAAGCCAACTAGTGCATTTATATAAGATTACACTTAAGTAGTTGATTTATTCTTGAATGTGTAAAACGCATAAAGTCCTCCAAACTTGTCCACTAAACTTACTTTAACACTATAACTTTACTAAGCATTATGTACCATCTAAACAACTTTAAATTAAATTTTTATTTAACCCCCCCCCCCCCTTTCCCTAACAAGATCAAAGTTGGGTGTTGTTGAGCCACACACTTTGGAATGAGGCCACATCATTAATGAGTTTTTTTAATAATTTGTTCCTAACTAAAAAACAGTTATATTAATTCGCGATCCGTCTCCCAAATAAAAAACTCGACTAGTTCCCAAACAAATACCCCTAATTCCTAAACCAATCGTCATTTCTAAACTATCCAAAATCCTAAACTTAATCTCATACTCAATGAAAACAAAAAAGAAGAAATGTCACTCGATTACTTCGCATTTTGGTGGAGCTTCTGTATTGGAAGTGCCTATCGGCGAACACAAAAGATGTAGGTTGGTATTTTGCATTTAGGGTTATATAATTTGTGTTTAGGGTCTTAGTTAGGAAAAACTCGATCTTCAACTTCTATTTCCTCTTATTTGTATTCTTTTGTAACTGAAGCTTGTGTTTTTTTATTGCTTTCAGTCTGAGAATGGCTTTTGTGTACGTGACTTTGAGGTTTCACCAAGGAGCAAATTACAGCAAATCCCTCATATTAAGTACATTGGAGGTGAGGTTACAAATTGCTTTGATGTAGACATTGATAAATTCTCCTACTTTGAATTTGTGGATTATGTTAAAGAAATTGGTTATAACTATTTGTCTTGCATTGTTTATATTAGACCACCTAAATGTCATCATTTAGTAGAAACTAAAAGTGATAGGGACATTATGGGTAGTGTATCTCAATTAAAAGATGGGGATATTGGTGAACTCTTTGTATCCCACTTGATTGAAGAACCTGTTGTGGTCTGCCCCACCCTTGAATATGTAAACCATGTGGGTGGGGCATCTAACGCTGCTTTTGATAAAGAGTCTAGTCAAACCTTTGAGGGTAGTGAAGGTTTAGGATTTGAAGAGGCTGCACAACCTCAAGAGACTCAAAATAGTGCTAAAGAGGCTATGGGTGGGACTGTTGGTTTTGGGGAGGAATCAGTGGACTTCACCGTGCTTATGTTGTTGTAGAATGTTGTACCGATGTTCCATTAATGTGTCGTATCGGGAAAGTGAAAGTGCAGTTAGTGAAGAGTCGGACAATGTAGAGTTAGATAAAGGTAATAAAGAATAATATAGTAGTATTGTTCTTGGGGATGATAAGATTCTTAGGGAATAAAAGAGGGGTGCCAAAACAAAGAAGATGAACGAAAAGAGGCCTAGAGCATCCAAAAAAAAGAGTAGTTTAGACGGAAATATAGCTGGTTATGAGCCATATTATGATTCGGATGAACTGGTTGGCTTTGAAATAGATACAGATGAACATATTTGTAACACCTCTTACTTTAAACTAAGCCATGTTCATGATTCAGGACTTAGAAAACTAAGACGGAGAGTGTTAGGATTTAATTTCATTTCAGTTCAGCGATCTCAGTTTTACGTCAGGTCTTACGGACCATAAATTATTTACGACCCATAAAATGGACCGTAGATGAACCCCAAAAAGCCCAACTCACTGTAATTGATTCATGGTAGGGTTTTACGGTCCACATAATTTTCACAGACCGTACTTTTGTACCATAAACATGGAGGAGAATTTCCAAGTTTCTGTAACCGATTTACAGTCACCTTTCATGGACCGTAAATCTTTTACAGACTGTAAAAGGGTACCGTATATCAGCTCGACGACTGAACAGTATACAAAACGCATTTTCAATTCTTTTCCATATTTTCATTCTCTCCAAGCCCTAGAACGAAGGTTTCTCCTCTCCTCATCCTACTACGTCAAGGCAAGTCCATTCCAAGCCCTTTTAGAGAATTCTAACATGTATCCATGATTCCTAATAAGAATTCATTATTCCTCACCTAGGGTTTTCAAGAAAAGGATTCAAGACTTAAAGCTTTTGGAATTCTTCTTCAAGTTCAGACCTTTTCTACAAGTTTTGGAGCATTAACAGGTATGTAGGGCTTCTATCCACGTGTGGGAACATCTTTTTTCTTTCCCACGCCACGTTCCTCCATGATTATATAGGAGTTCACCAAAACTAGAGTTTTAGATATGTTCATGATAACCCTAAGTCTATATACCAGGATGTACCATGTTTCTATACGTAGTTCATTATTGTGTTCTTGATATTCCATTTTGATTATTGAGAATCTGTCCGTAATCTATGAAAAACTCATCCTTTGCATTCCATGGGTTCTTCTATGCAAGTCATTAAATACTATGTTTATTTTCATGAAACACTCTACGTGTGTTACACGTTTTCATGCAAGTATATTATGTAACTATATCCATGTATAATGCAACTCGCTTTTTATGAAAAACCATGGGCTCAGATGCCACCTATATTATGTTCATGCTTTTGTGAGTCGCACAGATTACCGAGAAAGTTTTAATAGCCTGAAACTACATTAGCCACCGTAGGACAAGGATCGCTCCGCCCATGTTTAGGATGATTCCTTCATGCTTTATTGATTGGATCTTTTCATGTCATGTTTATATCTTATACTCCTGGCAAGGTATGAGAGCTCTACTGGTCGGGTCAGGTACCAGACTCCACGTACCCACGTGGTGATTTATGTTGTCGGTTATACTTATGCACTCCCCACTTAATTTGTTTTACTCATGATTATGTGTGTGTGTGTGTGTGTGTATATATATATATATACATATGTATGTATGTATGTATTCATGTTCATGACGGTTTTAGGTTTGGTTTAGCTCTCATCATGTTGGTTTCACGTGCCATGTTTATTTCATTCCATTGCTTTACGTATCGGTACATTCGTATGCTACGTCACCTTTCTATCGTTTGGGCACATGTACGGATACGGGACAATAATCGCCGTAGGATCATCCACGTATCGGCATTTGGAGCCTCCCATCTTCGGTTTAGTCACTGTTTACATTTATGTCAGTTATGCAGTTAAGGTATATTGAGGGCCTTGTCCCAGCAAGTATGTTCTATAGTTCAGGTTCATGATAGAGGTTTCATAGACTACTCAGTTATGTTATGTCAGATATTCGGAGTCTTCTAGCCATTTTGGCTTGTTATTATTATGTTTATTCAGGCTTTTCCGCATTATGATATTATGATATTTTCAGACTTATGATTTGTCGTCCCACACTTTACTTAAATTATACATGCTCATCGGCTATTCCGCATCAGTTCATGCCAATATTGAGTCAGCAAGCCATGTGGTTCGCTCGGTCACATGCAGTCAGGAATCGAGTGCCATGTTACGGCCAGGCTATGATTCGGGGTGTGACAATGTTGATGATGAAGATGAGGCTCAACAACCTGCAAGAAAGGCAAGGAGAGCAAAGAGAAATATAAATAGGGTTATATTTGATCTTACTTGTCAATTAATAGTTTGGGAAATTGGCCTTACTTTTGAAAGTGTTAAGAAGTTTAGAGAAGTAATTACTAGGTATACATTTCAAAAACACGTAGAGTTGGATAAATATGTGTCACGACCCGGCTACGGGCCATGACGGGTATCCGGGGCTAACCATCGAACACCGCTCATTCTGTTATCCATATGCTCTCATTCATAATATTTACTCATAACCATAGAAGACTATCATCATTCGAAATATATTTACTCTTATAAACATAAGCCTTTCGGCTATCTAAACAATATATATATATATATATATATATATATACATGAAGACTGTGAGACCATACTACCCATACTGCGTATCTACGAGCCTCTACTAGAGTACTAGACACATGGACGGGACAGGACCCCGTCGTACCCCAAAATATATACACATATATACCAAAAGAATAATCAATGGCACCTCCGAAAAAAAGTGGAGTGCTCTCAATTAGCTAGGAGCTCCTATGAGTCTGGATCACCTCCCTGTTTACCTGTGGGCATGAGCACAGCGTCCAAAGAAAGCGGACGTCAGTACGAATATGGTACTAAGTATGTAAGGCATAAACAATAATAAAACATCAATGAAATGAGGAGACATCAGTTAAGGAGCAATATGTAGCTGACTGAATCATAAAAGGAATAATGCATGTTGGCTTACTGTCATAATAATCATCATGTCATATATGCATAAATACATAAGCTGCCCGACCATGTAGGTGCGGTGTGATAATCAATAACATTAGCCCGCGTCCAGGCCTCCCGCGTCCGGGGTATCATCTCATGCCGCCCACTACTGGTGTCTGCCCATGCCATCTGGCCATGGTGTATAGCTGCCCGCTTTGGCGGTGACTGCCTGGCCATATAGGCACGGTGTAATATCATCATCATATGCTCATCATAACATTCTCATAATAATATGCTCATAATAAGATTCTTATCATAACTCATCATAATGCATGCATAGATAATCGTACTCTATTGGGGTGACATAAGGTCGTGGATCCCCGATTTCATTATGGAGCATTCATAAGCATTCTGCCTTACCTTGAAGGAACAAGCATAAGGTGGGTGTATACAATGATCAATAAATAACATCATTAGCTTTATAGGAACATCATATCATGGACTATAGCTTCTTGGACTTAACATATTATACTCATAACGTATCTCTTATCTCATATAGCTATTCATGAACAAGGCTCTTGGCTTTCTTGAAGATAGGAAATTCATGAGAAAGGAGGAAATCATGTCATAAGATTCATGCCTTAGAAGGAAGGGACTAGCCTCACATACCTTTGTCATTTTGCTATTCTATCGCTTGCTCGATCTCTTTTAATGCACTCGTTTATACCTTCAGGGGAATGTATATCGACATTAGCTAAACAATCGTAAGAACGTGCTTCTTAAGGCTAAAGAAAATTGGGCAGCATTTCCTTTGTTTATACTACTTTCCTCCATATTCCATGTCAACTCCCAACATTCATAACAACAATCACAATATCACAAACAATAAGCATCATCTATTTACATTGCCCGCAATTCACAATTTCACTCCAATTCTCCATAGTCATGACCAAAGTCCATTTTCGCGTTTGTTCTTGTACAATACTTATCCCATGTTCTAAATGTCATTTATAACGTATTTGCAACCTCAACATATCCATTTTCATGATTCAAGTCAACTACTACTCAATAATGGCACTATTCACACATTTATGACCCATTTTCTATACTCTTCTACAATCCAAGTGTTTCAACCTATTAATACTTCAAACAACATGATAAGATCATGAAACTCACCTTAGATGATGGAGGAACAATCCTTGAATGGTGATACACCTTTTGCACCAAAACCCTATTTCATCTCTCTTGGGATTCCTTGATTTGGATGACTTTTAATGTGTTTCTAACTCTTGATTCTTGTGGGTTTGATGAAGTTGATCATCAACTTCCCTTGTTTTCTTGTGGTTCAAGTGTTTAGATTGTTCTAGAGTTTTCTTGGGTCGTGGAGATGAAAGATGAAATGAAAAGGAAATGAGGAGAGGTCCCTTATATTAATTCATCATCAGTCCCGACCGAGATCTACGGACCAACATACGATCCGTATGTTTTCTACTGGCCGTGTGTTTGGCCGTAGATCTGGTCGAGAGAGGCATGGTGTACTGGGCTGGATCTACGGTTGGACATACGGTCCATACATTTTATATGGCCAGTATGTCTGGCCATAGGTTTGCCCAGTTTTCCGAGACTTGTTGTC
The DNA here is from genome assembly GCF_029784015.1 of Lycium ferocissimum. NCBI lineage: Eukaryota > Viridiplantae > Streptophyta > Magnoliopsida > Solanales > Solanaceae > Lycium > Lycium ferocissimum. The sequence continues at coordinate 58,738,015 of NC_081345.1, read as the reverse complement.
GTCGACTCGTTTGATCTCCGATCCTTATGGAACCTTCCTAACACTTTTTTAACACCTCAATACCAATCTAAGAGACGTTATAACTCTTCCTAGAAGCATCATTAAAACACCATTAACTCAATACTCGTAGATTTGCCCGGCACACTTAACTTATAACTCGCTTCCCTTAACAACTTTCTTTCCTCAACTCGAATGTCTTTGGAAATCTTAATTAGGACCATCAAATACTATTTCTTACTTATCAAAATGTCGTATAATTTCTACCCTTCGATGGTCTATTCATTGTACGCTGACGGGAATTTTCCCGAGGTGTAACAATATGTTAATGAACCAACTAGGGTAAGGGTAAAGTGTACAACTGCTTGTCCATGGCTGTTGTTTGATAGTTAAGATTCTGGAACAAAGGACTTCGTCGTGAAGAATTATAATCCTGTGCACAAGTATAATGGCACAACCAAGAACAAATTTGTAAATTCAATGTACATGTTAGAAAGGTACAAGGACAAAATTATTTTTGAGCCTAGCATTAGGGGTTTTTTAGTTGCAAATTTTAGTTAAACAAAGATCTGGATGTGTGTGGGGAGGAACGTAGCAAGGAAGCTAGAAATAATGCGTTGCAACAGATTATAAGGGACATTGTGGAGAAGTTTAGAAGAATTCTGGATTATAGCGATGAGCTCTTAAGGACTAATCTAGGCAACACATGTGTGGTGAGGCTTAGTAAAGAAACCTTTGAAAGTGGAAAGAAAATGTTTCAATCATTCTATATATTTTTTTATGCTTCAAACAAGGCATTCAGAGTTGGTTGTAGGAGATGTATTAAGTTTGGTGGTTGTTTTTACGAAAGGTGTTTGTAAATGCCAATTACTTGTGGATGTTTGTAAGTGTGGGAACAATTTGATACTACCACTGGCTTGGGCACTAATTGAAGTTGAAAACACTTGTACTTGGAAATGGTTTTTCAACCTTTTAAGGAATGATCTTGAGCTTGGAGATAGGTCAGAATTGACAACCATTACTGATATGTAGAAGGTAATGTATTTCTTTTTATTCATCTGAATTTTCTAATTTTTAAATGTATTATACTACTATCACCTAATATGTTTCAAATTTTGATAGAGGGTTTTGATATAGTCATCAAGGAGTTGATGCTAAATGCAGAACAATGATGGGCACTAGGCACATCGTACCCAACTGGTCCAAGGAGTGGAAAGGCATTGAGAGAAGAACTGCTTCAAGAGTGGTGCCGAGGCTAAATATGAGCAAGAGTTGAGAAGAAATTTGGATCATATGGAGAATCTAGGGGGATAAATATGTGATGACCTAATGTGGTACAACATAGAAAGGTGGACCAAGGTCTATTTCAAGACCTCAACTGTAGTGATAATGTCGACAACAACCTGGCTGAAAGCTTCAATTCATGGATATTGGGACTAAGGTATATGACCATCATCATAATGCTTGAGGAAATAAAGGTCAAAGTGATGAGAAGAATAGGACAAATGAGGGAGTTTTCCAATACTTGGTGTTGACACCTAATTTTCACCTCATAAGATGCGTATTTTAAATTTCAAATTTCCCGAGTCAAAGACGGAGTAAGGATACTTCTTTTCAATTTTAAAATTTCAAAAATCCCGACAAAATTGCAAAAATTGACATTTTATTATTATTTCATAAAGATTGACTATTATAAGAAAATTACGAGCTATTTGCTCTCACAAATATGATTTGAAAAGAAGATATGTATCTCGCTTCGTCTAATTCGGGAAAATTGCTAATTAAAACGATGTATGAATTACGGCTCATTTTGACCGCATTTTTCACATTTTAAAATAATGCCCGGAACTATTTCAATATTAGGCTTGTTTTAAAGCTAAAATTTTGAATCTACGAATTTTAAATTTTAATTGGCCTAAATAATTATTTTATTTAGTGATATGCGTATTTATAATATATAGTCTTTAATTGATTTAAATTGGGAGGGGGAGGGGGTTAACTTAAATGTGTTAAAAACTTAAGGATGGGGATCTTTTAAAAAAAGGGGGATGGAATTTTATTAAAATAAACTTCCATCCACCCCCCCCCCCCAACTTCATTTTCCCTTCCCCTGACTCCCCTCTCTCTCTCTCTCTCTCAGGCGACTTTTATGGCTAGGGTTTTACCGCCTCTGGTGGCGTTTCACGGTGAGTTTTTAACCTAAATTAAGAGGGATTTTATGTTCTCTCATGTTTTCTTGTGATTACCAGGCTTTATTTCATCTAATTTTAGATATTTACATCATTTGAGCCATATTTTGTGGATGTTGCTCGGGTTTAGCCACGCATGATGGTTCCATGGGCGGGACCTCGAGTCCCTAGCCATCTTGTGCACCACATTCACTTATGTGGGAAAACCTAGGGTAATTTCCAATGGGTGGGTTCGAATTTGGGGATTTTATCCCATTGGTACAATTCTGGTACAATTGCACCGTTGGAATTGTACCATGAGATATTTTGTGCTGGCAAGCATACTATTCCTTGTATTTATCCAATTTTTGTGAATTTTATTGGATTTTAGGGTACAAGTTTGTTAGTTTTTCGTTTTGATTATCTGATTTTATTTTGAAATAGGAATAGGGTATGAATCTTGGGGAATTTGGAGGGAATAATTGGGGCTAGGTGTCCTTCTATTTTGACCTAGGATTCCTATAAGATTTGGTTCTATAAATAGCAATTTGGTGAACAAAAGTAGGGGGCTAGGTTTTTATTCCCTAAAAAAAAATTATGTTTCATCTACTATACAGTTTATAGATATATACAACAAATACAATACATAGAGATATAGAAGAAAAATATAAAAGAAAGGTAATTTGAGGATTAGTGAAGGGTTTTATCGCTTGAAGTGTGATTCAATCTTCCTTTGACCTTTAGATTGCCCCAACAAAAGGTACTATCACATGTCAATCCTATTTTTTCATCTTCTGTAATAGTTATCTATGTTTACTTATCCTATTTGTTAGTTAAAATGATCCTATTCTAAATCTGATAAAGTTTGCTTGCTTAAAATGTATGGTTATGTGTTTTACTTTTGATTCAAGGATAAAGATAAGTTAAGACTGAATAATGTTAAATGATATTCAAAGTTAGTTGTTTTAGTAAAAAAAAAATGAGAAAAGAAGGGAGTTTAGGATGGAAATTTGGGTTTTTAAGTTAGTAATGCTGATGATTTTGGTTCAAGATTAGTTATTTGTAAAGGTTTTGATAAGAACATTTTGACTTGTCATCAAATCTGCCTTAGTCTATAACTTCGGCCTTCTTAGCTTTGATTTGATATTCTTAGAACTAGAATTGTTTTTCTAAATCTAGACATGCACTTCTAGAATCAACTTTAATTCTGAATATTGAAAAAATAATTTCTTTCTTCCTTGATTGATTGAATATGGACCTGTTTTAGTAGTTAGAGTCATTGTTGAATAATTTGTTTTTCTTAAGATGTTTAAACTAGATTAAATAAACAAGATAGATCATAAAAATAGACTATGGAATCCTGTGTGAAGATTCAAATGAAGTTTGTGGAAAATAGGATGTTCTGTGTGGTTCTGAGTATAAAAAAAACAGAGCTTGCAATTCTTTTTAACTACTAAAACTGTTAAAACTTGATACTTGGTGAAGTTATAAGACTTTAAGCTTGATTGCAATTTGTAAAGTTTCCAGTTTTTGTCAAAAAATGATTTTTAAAGAAGTACAAGTTTTTTAGAATGTAGTTTAGAGATTTTGAGATTTCAAAACTGTATAGGTGTAGGTTAGAGTCTAAAAAATGAAATTTAGGCACCTTTGATGATCTTAACTTTGTTGAGGTAGTTTAATAGGAGTATAAGTTTATCTTATATGTGGTTTGTGGAATTTTTGAGATCCTGAAATGGACTAAGGCTATAATTGAAACCTGTTTTGCTAAACTATAGTACTATAAGTCTATGCAGTCTTATATGTGTTCTTGTTTGAAAATTTTGAAAGCTTAAGTAACAAACTAGGCCAAAAATACCCTTTGTTTCAATATTTGTTTTGTTTGAGGTCATTTAAATCGCAAAAAGTTGGGAAATTCAATTGTGTTCTTAAAAAATAAGTATAAGTGGGTTTAAGCCAGTGTTAAAGTTGAATGTGATCCCTGAATTTGTAGAAGTTGCCTTTTTCTTCTTTGTGTGTCTTAAATGTTTTAAACTTACTTGTTTCATAATGTGTATTCTTTTAGGTCTAATTAGTTTGATCACAGTTTAAAACACTTAGTACTATAATGTTGAATATTAAGAAAGCTTAGGAATTGTATTAAGAAATGATTTAGAAATCATGTTTTTCCTTTGTTAGTTCAGTTTACTTCCCTTCCCTGTTTTAGGATAAGCTTCAATATGTGCATTGTCCATTTTGCCTTTTTGTTTATTGCCTTGACTGTGTTGATCACCATTTGCCTTTGATAATCCTAAGATAAGTATCATGTATCCTCTATGAGTTTTTTCTAGTTCCTTTTGAACTCCTGAATCTTTTGTTTGTAACTGCCTTTGATTGTGTGACTTGTAATGTGAGAAATTTGACTTAAAACCATTCCTAGGCTAGGCTATGTCCCTCGTTAGCCTCATTAAGACACTTTTAGATCTCTTGAAATCAATCCAGCTTGAAATACCTCTTTGTGTGATAGTATTGTTAACTTGTACACTGTTTAGAATAATGTTACTATTTTGGAAAGAAAGATTGAACCTTTTTAATAATTGGAATTTTTAAGATTGAGATTTCAAGAAGGAAGAACCTGTTTGGACTCACAACCAGTGGACTACGATTGATAATGTAATAAGAAAAGGATTCTGCCTAATCTAGTGACTGATTTGATTATTTTTGTGCATTTGTCATTTTTAATCTGGCTGGACATCTAAAAAATGCAAAAGTGGTTCACTTGACCCTATTTTTCTTAACTCTGAGACTGTTGAGTAGGGTTTAGAGCCTCTAAACATTAAAGAATTTGTTTAAAAATGGGAATTTGATAAGTCTGTGACCTGTCCAGTTGATTTATTGAGCACAATTTGAGCTTTATTTGAATTTGTGAGTATGCTAGTCATTTGCTTAAGTTCTGTTGCGTCTGCCTTGACTAGGTGAGTTTTCGAACACCCCTTTCCTTGCTAAACCATGTAGTAAACAAGAAGGGCTAAAGTATTAGCCAAGAAGTGAGACTTTGAAACTAAGTATAGCATTAAGGTCATGATCTCCCTGCTTTGTTTGCTTATGGATGAGCCTGCAACCTGCATATGCTATCCTATGTATATTGTTTGATCATAATACTCCTGAACATCTTATTTTGTGATCTATGATAGTGGTATGAACAACTTTTAAGACTTGAGACTGTTTTTATATACACCCCTCTACCATCTGTGACTTGCTAATGATCTTACTTGATTCATGATTACTTTTGAAAGTGTTTTCTTGATTTTTGTAGATTTGCTGGTCCTAATCTGATTACCTTTTACATCTTAGTTGAACTTTATCTTGACCCTACATTTTGTGATTGACAATGTATGTGCAAATCCTGCAATAGGGTAGAGAAAGTAATCTTAAGACCCTGTTAGTGTTCTTAAGAAACTGCTTGAACATTGAGATGATCTTTTGTGATTGGCTGGACCTTTATGATTTATAAATAAGCCTAAGCTAGAATATAAAAGCTTGAGGGATTATGGCAAACTTGCATTGTCTCTAGACATCATATGGGCATTTAGCCATTTCTGTGCATTATCTTTAGTTTCATACCCATTATAAACTTGTTAATATTGGAATTTGTTAGGACCAATTTAAAAGACAAAGACTAAAAAATCAAAACTGCCACACAAAGAGTAAAATGTAGCACTTGTATACTTGTGCCCATCTTATAGTTTGACTGGGAATTTCTGAGGCATTCCTATATGAGATTCCTACTGTTACCTACCTGTTTGAGCTACAACCTACTTGACATCCTTTTGCTTGACCTAAGACAGGTGGTATGAGCCCTTGCTAGAAATGATTTAGATTTCCATGGACCTATAACTGTTCTTATATATGTTTCATGCAATTAGTGACTTGATATGACTGTATTTGGATCATATTTGTACCTAGGGTAATCCCATGTTCCTTTCATCCTATTATGAACTTGTTAAGATTGAAATTTGTTGAACCTAGTGTAATACCAGAAAATTGAAACTGAAAATGCTTTGAAAGGGTAAAAATGCAGCATTTGCCTATTGGCATTTGACTCTGTAATTTGCTTATAGACTTCTGTGGCGCACATACATGGCCCTTCACCCCCGCACCCTTAGTTTTTCTGCTATGATATGTTTAAAAATGATATTTTGGACCTAGGACAGTATCATGTCCCTATCTATTCTATTAGAAACCTCTACTTGCTACCTGTGAAGTTTTCTGCGCAAATTCTGGAGAATGGACTAAATGTGAATGGTTTTGGGGCCTTGCTAATGCTTTAATGAACCTATAGTTGGCCCATTTTGCTATCTTTGAACTTGCTGGGATTAAAACTAAGCTAGAATAACCATGGCCTTGTAAATTTGCTTCTGTGACATCCTTGTTGATAACAAACAGACTTAAAAAATGATTTTTGGTATTTGAATTGGTTCATCACTAGACAGGTGTACAGGTGTGACTTCTAAGTCATTTAACCTTTAGGTCTACCTCTTCTTTGATTGCTAACTTTTTAAAACTGGAGATAGAAACATGAGGGTGTGTTTGGTAGCTTGTTGGTGTATCCCCCATCTTGTTGTGCTTGATTTCATGTTCCTTTGTCCCCTTATCCCCTTGATGTAGCTGCTGCTTATTTCCTTGGCCATCTTAACACTCCCTGTGACTCATGAACCTAACTCACATTACTAAAAGATTTGTTGAATCATGTGGTTTTTGCCTTTGCTTGTTGTTGTTGTTTGATCCATCCTCTTAACTTGCTTGCTTCTGGGAATTTGCATTCCTCCTAAACCAACTAATGAGCTAAACACTAGTCCTAGAATGAATTTATGAATTGGCTTTTGACTTTCTGGAAAATCTGTTTGAGTTAAAAATGGATATTAAGTGAATTGGGAGGGTATGCCTTAAGGTTTTACTCTCCCATGGTGCGTATAAGGAGCGTATATTGGGTATGTGGAGAGTATGCCATATGGGTTTTGCTCACCATTAGTCGTATATCATTGAGGCATATCTTGTATACACAGTCTTGACACTTAGAAATTTTGCGAGGAGATCAAGTGGTATATTGGCAGTATATTACGTATATTAGAGTTCTGACACTTAGGAAAATTTGAGAAAAATGGGGGAGTATACCAGCAGTATATCATGTATATCACCTCTTAACACTTAGAAAAAAAAATTTAGAAGAGAAGGGCTTGGGCTCATTGCTCGGGCCTGTCACCTGTATTTCCATACTTGGCTTATTATTACTATTATTTTTGGGCCTGCTCCACATATGGGCCATTTTGGTTATTTGACGTCGTTGATTATTAAGTGGGCTAGGCCCAATAAATTGTAATTCATTTTGCTTTGTAATAATTATTGTAGTCTTAATTTTATACTTAGTTTAATTCATGAATGTATACTAATATCATGTATACCCATTTGTATCATTGTCCACTTAAACCCGTTGGTGGGCCCCAACAAGGCCCACCAACGTATCTAGATCGAGTCAACCCAACTTGAAGCAAAAAATGGAGCAATACGTTTTGGACCCGAGGATTTCCCCAAATGCATAACATATTCTTATTGGGCGTGGTCAGTCCAATATACTTTTCTCTTTATCCCTATCACTACAATCACTATTAGAACAGATAAACAAAAAGAGCAAAATCATCCATTTTTTATTTTCATCTACTGGGCAGCTGATGAACTTGTTTGGCTCAAATGATTCATTTCAGTAGCCTTGTACCTTGTTCTCATTCTTTTTTGTCCTCTCATCTCTTGAAGTCCCTGCTGGGTTATAACACGCTTTCCTCTTTATTTCACAGCTGATCTTGGTTTGTGATGCCCAAGGTTCCAGGTCACTATAGATGGGTTCGTAGGCACATTTGAAGTGCTATGAAAAAGAATGAGAACAAGGTACTAGGCTACCTCTACCCTCCTAACACCTGCTACTGCCAACCTCTCATACGTCTTAACTGGCGCATCTTTGCACCTCCTCTTCACATGCTGAATCATCTCAACCTTGCTTCCCTCATTTTGCACCCTTTAATGATGAAAAATAATGAAGGAATTAGTGCTCAATTAATGAATACAGATTAAAATATAAAATTTGCTTAATGAATCTTCTAATTACTCTTTAATAAGGACACGACCAATATCTTCTACTAAGATTCCTTGGATTCCAAGATGTTTCCATATGCACCACAAATCCATGACTGCAGCGAACTTATTCCTTCAAGGCAGGATCATCGTCTTCTATACAAAGCTTAGCCAGGTTAACAGATCGCATTGTGTGCTACACAGCCAAAAAATCCCAAAAATCAAAAGAAATTTCACTCCGAGCAAATTCCATATACTTTGGCAAACATGAACAAAATTACAATAGAAGAAAAAGGACTAAAAACCCAATCAAAGCAATAGAGGAAGGAGAATAAGTTTGGGTTATACTTTCTTTCGGACAAATTGATGCAGTCGCAATTATCGCTTTAAAGATTCAACTTTAGGATTGAAGATCTAAAATTAGTGCGGTTTAATGAGAAGATTCAGGTAAATCCTATTGATTCCCTTCAAATTTTCAAATCTAGAGCACAAAGTGGGGATGATTGAAGATGAGGGAGAAGAGGAAATTAGGTTTCTTATGTAGGAGATGAAATTCGGTTGAGTATGATCTGGGTTGATATCACTGATAGATTGAGTTTAAAATATTTATTTAAAAAAAAAAATACTTAATAGTTAAAATTAAGTGAGTAACGCGCCAACCTCGAAGGTTCAGTACGCATGTGCCTGTGGGAAAGAGCTGGTTGAATAAAATCACTTAAAAGTTGTTTAGGAGAGTACCTAAACGCCCGTAAAATCACAGTGCTAAAGTAAATTTAGGGGACAAGTTTTTTTTGGGGGGACTTTATGCATTTTCTTAAAACATAATAATCTCTCCAGTATGGGGTTTTAGGCTTCTTTAACGAAATTAAAGGTGTTAAGAGAAATTGCTATTAGTAAGAATAATAATACTTTAATTAATATACTCAATTGATTCTTCTCTAAATGCTTATATTGCTTATAGAATAATATTAACAGATTTTGTAACAGTAACCTCAACTAAAATAATCGTTTCAAAGATTATGAAAATGATATATATATATATATATATTATCTATGAGGATCAACAATATGTCTTAAGAAAGATTTAATTAGTTGGCTAAATTGTCAAGCGGAAAAGAACTAGCTAGTCCAACACTAGAAAAAAATTGATTATAACCAAATAGTTGATTAATAAACGTTGCATCTCAAAAACACTGAAGAATAAAATTCAAATAATGGTATAAGTCAAATTTTATTAGATAAGTTTAAGGTGTTTTATAAGGATTTAATTATAAATCCTTATAATTATCTATGAGGATCAACAATATGTCTCAAGAAAGATTTAATTAGTTGGCTAAATTGTCAATCGGAAAAGAACTAGCTAGTCCAACACTAGAAAAAAATTGATCATAACTAAATAGTTGATTAATAAACGTTGCCTCTCAAAAACACTGAAGAATAAAATTCAAATAATGGTATAAGTCAAATTTTATTAGATAAGTTTAAGGTGTTTTATAAGGATTTAATTATATTTAGGCCACTAGCTCCATTGGGTTGCGCCAAACTAAAACTAGTACTTGCCTATTTAAGACAGACTTCGGTGATTCACTATAAATATTTGGACAGGACTACAATTGTTACTACACATAGGTCATTAGGTTGCATTCCTTTATGGGCAAAGGGCCAAATATACCCCTGTACTATCGGAAAAGGGTCAAATATACATCTTGTTATACTTTCGGTTCAAATATACCCCTGCATTATACTTTTAGTACAAATATACCCTTCCTTCGTAAAATTATCCAAGGTGGACACCAAGTCTGATGTGTCACTGACAACTCGATGAGGTGGACACCACGCGACATGCCACCTCACCACTCCATTTAGTCTGATAGATTTTTCCATTTTGTTGGTTCTCTGATTGTTTGGTGTGGCAGGTCTTCGTTAATTTGATTTGGTTTGACTTCTATTTTGTTAGTATAGAATAATTTGGTTTTTAGGATTTTTGTTAAGTTGAGATTAACTGCAAGTTACTTTCAGTGGGTTGAGGTATTCTGCTGAAATTTGTTGAATTACTGTCTGAGCAAAGGCTTCTGAATTATTTGGTTTACTTTCAAGTGGCTTGAAGCCTTTTGCAGAAGTTGTTGAATTTTGAGGTTTGGGGTTTATGGATCTTTTTTTAATTTTCTTAGGTGATTCTAGGTCTTGTTGGAGTCGTCAAAGATTGTATACATTTTTCGTTCTGGCTATTGAATTTGATAGAAAATCTGAATGAGGAATAAAGCAGAAGTATAGAAGCCAGAAGGGAAGGAAAGGGCTAAATGGATTGGGTGGTGAGGTTGCATTCCACGTGGTGTCCACCTCACAGAGTTATCAGTGACACATCAAACTTGGTGTCCGCTTTGGATAATTTTAACGGAGGAGAGGTATATTTGAACCAAAAGTATAACGGTAGGGCTATATTTGAACCCAAAGTATAACGAGTGGTATATTTGGCTGTTTTCCAATAGTAAAGGGGTATATTTGACCCTTTTCCGTTCCTTTATTGGTATTTAACTGAAACTCCGGGTGATTTTGTATATGTGCAAATGCAATACTTAGTTTTCCAGTATAATTTCCATGCCATACATAGTACTTGTAGCCTGATTATATGTTATGTATAAATATTTGTAGTGTGAATTTAGCCCGTTAATTTCCTTCACCTCTAGCTCACTTCCGGGAACATTCTCCATCAATGAAATCGTGCCGCATTGAACAGTTTCTCGAGGGCAAGACCATTTTCATCACTGGTGCAACGGGCTACCTCGCAAAGGGTACTTTCTGTATCTCCTTTAGGTGCTTTTTGAGTAGATGCACACATAAATAATAGTATTACTAGTGCTTTTTAACTAGCAATATATGCCCTTGCATCATATTTATTCACTTTAATTAGCTAGTCTTTAAGGTTTGTATTTTGTAAATAACTTTGAAAAACATTCTAATTGTTATTTTATATAGCAACATATACAAAATGTATTTTATGTACCATCACTTTAGTTATAATTAAAAAATGGAGTTTAAAATTAAAAACATATGATGGAATTAAGTCTTTGAGATGGAAATAGTCGAATTTTTTTCTCATTGTCATGACAATGAAAATTGTTCATCGATTGAAAAAGAAAATTAGTAAGAATATGAGGGAAAACTAATAGTTTAATTCTAGATTTTTTAAAAAAAATTCTTTAATATCTTATATGTATATCGATAGATTGATAGACATCTCAATTAACTAACTATTCAGATCCAAACATAAGAACCACTGTTGTATATATCTGATTTTTTTTAAAAGCAAAACTAATAAAATATTTTTGTTAAATTAATTAAAAAATATGTTAATAAGGGGTAAATTAGTTACATTATAATTTTTATATTAACAATTATAGATAAAAGGAATTGTTACAAAAGAAATCAAAATTAGCAAGATATATGTTATATGGTAAATCACCAAATTTTAATTCTGAAATGAAAATATAAAGTAATACATTTTATAATGTAAAGAAGCAATAACCAGAGCAGGTAAAGGAGAGTAAAATAAGTAAAGTAGTGACAAAGAAGGAAAACAGGGATAAAAGTCACTCCCTCCCTTCACTTTTACTTGTCCACGTTAACATATCAAGAGAAAGAAATTTTTTTCTTCTTCTTATTTTACCCTTCACATTAATTATTCATTTTCAAATAATTTTCTAAGGCTATTGAGACTATACACCAATAATATGGATATTGTGATAAAATATATACTTCATTTTATTAATTCTTAAGAACGTAAAAAGTCAAAAGTGCACAAGTAAAAGTGCATGGAGGGAATAAATATGTGTAGGAGAATTAAAATTGAAGTGCATACGTGTATACATGAGAAGAGATAAAATACTCAGTATTATGACATATGTCCAAGTGGGATAAAAAAATAGTTAGTTAAAGTGTACAATTTATATAACTTCTGGTACAAATTTGCAATGCTATAGTTCGTCCTCTCTCCACATTTAAAGTATTGACAAAGAAGGAAAACGGGTATAAAAGTCACTTCCTCCGTTCACTTTTACTTGTCCACGTTAACATATCAAGAAAAAAAAAATTCTTCTTATTATTAATTTTACTCTTCACATTAATTACTCATTTTCAAATCATTTTACAAGGCTATTGAGACTTACACTAATAAATATGAATATTAGGGTAAAAAATATATACTCCTTTCGTCTCATATTACTTGCCACTTTCCCTTTTGCACGCCCCTTAAGAAATCATAAATAAAAGATATAATTTACTCTATTACCCCTTTCTCTCTCCAATAAATACATTCTAATCAAAATTGATTATTTTCAAGAACATTTATTACTAAAGGAAGATGGGAAAGATTTAATTAATTTTATTTTGATTTTGTCAATGAACAAGTAATGTAGCCAAGTAATATGGGACGGAGAGGGTAAGATAGGAAAGATTTAATTAATTTTATTTTGGTTTTGTAAATGAGCAAGTAATTTGGACATATATTTTTAGTAATGTGGCCAAGTAATATGGGACGGAGGGACTACTTTATTTATTAATTCTAAAAGAACGTGAAAAGTCAAAAGTGAACAAGTAAAAGTGCACGGAAGAAATAAATTTGTGTCAGAGAAAATTAAAGTGCATACGTGTATGCATGAGAAGAGAATAAATATTCAGTACTATGACATATGTCCACATGGGGAAAAAAAGTAGTTTAGTAATGTGGCCAAGTAATATGAGACGGAGGGAGTGCTTCATTTATTAATTCTTAAAGAACGTGAAAGTCAAAAGTGAACAAGTAAAAGTGCACAGATGAAATAAATGTGTTGGAGAATTAAAATTGAAGTGCATACATATATACATGAGAAGAGAATAAATATTCAGTAGGCAAATAATATGGGACGGAGAGGGTAAAGTCGGAAAGATTTAATTAATTTTATCTTGGTTTTGTAAATGAACAAGTAATTTAGACATATATTTTTAGTAATGTGGCCAAGTAATATGGGACGGAGGGAGTACTTCATTTATTAATTCTTAAAGAACGTGAAAAGTCAAAAGTGGACAAGTAAAAGTTTGCGGAGGAAATAAATGTGTCAGAGAATTAAAATTAAAGTGCATCCATGTATACATGAGAAAAGGATAAATATTCAGTACTATGACATGTGTCCACGTGAGATAAAAAAGTAATTAATTAAAGTGTACAATTTATATAACTTTTGGTACAAGTATTTATTGCTATGTTAGTCCCTCTTGGACACTTATATATAATAGAAAAATGAAGCCAGTTGGTCCAACCTTGATAAACACGTGTAACCAAGAAGAGAAATCTAAGGGACTACAAGTATGAAACAAATTGCCCATATTAAATGACTTATTTTCTAAATTGCCCTTGTTGGTACACCCTCTGGCACAATTTTCCATGCTTTTCGTACAATTATTTTGAGCCGTGTTCGTCCCACTAACTGCCACTTCTGTAATAGAGTAATTCTTGTAGTTCTCGTCGAGAAGATACTCAGAGTCCAACCAAAAGCGAAGAAGCTCTGCTTGCTAAAAAGAGCCCCAGATTCAAATTCAGCTAAAGAACGCTTAAACAACGAGGTACTACCTAACTACCGTAAATAAAATAGAAAAATATTATCGAAGATGAAATGGCTTACAGGCGTGAAGAATCAACTTTTCTTAAAGAGATATTGCTCGTATACACATTGGGGAAAATGCAAGCAATCTCTTAAGGATACAACAAAGCCCTTGTTTCAACTTGCAGATTTTTCTTGAAGTAATTGCACGGTTTACCCTTCAAATGGACTGGTCTTTATTTGTTTTGCCCTTCAAATGGGCTGGTCTTTAATTATTGTCCTTCAAAATCGAGCTTATTCCTAGCGGGACATAAGATCTTTAAGGGCGTTGGCATTACTTGTGGATATTATGATGCGTAAACATGTACGTTCCTCTAGGCATAAGTTCAATTTTGAAGGGTAAAAATTAAAGACCCACCCATTGAAGGACAAAAATTAAAGGCCAGCACAAAATAGGGACAAAAGTGCAAGCAACCATTTTTCTAAGCCACTTCACGAAGGAAGACCTTATTTATAAAGTTAGAAAAGTGACTATTATGAATAGTCATCTTATTTCATGAACAAACATGTCCATTTAAATTCAAATTTTAAATAAAATCTGAATATACAAAGGCTTTTAATATTTAAAGCCTTCAAACTCATGTTGCCCTCGGTTGTGGTCAATCCCACTTCACATATATAACAAACTATGTAACAACTACTATATACTAAATGATTGTGTGCAGCAGTAGCAGAGATAATAGTCAGCACATTAGACTACATGTCCATAGTCATGCATTACCACATGAGCATTCAAGATTATCATAGCTCACTGCTCAAAATGATGTTTTAACTGCAGGTTATAAAAACGGATCTGTTCGGAATTCTAAGGGAGAAGTTGGGTGCGACATACATGGCTTTATAGAAGAAAAGGGTTTTTCCTGTTCATGGGGATATAGCTAGTGATAATTTGGGGATAAATTCCGAGCTTAAAGATCAGATGTGCAGAGAAATAGACATAATTGTAAACTCTGCTGCAACAACTAGGTTTGACGAAATGTAGATATAAAATGAAATTATTTTTCCTAAATTAAAACGAAAACATTTACTCCAAAATTTTTGCAGATATGATACTGCAATAAGGATCAATACACTGGGTGCCGTGAATGTTGTCAAATTCTCCAAGAAGTGTTCAAAAGTAAAGTCGCTTCTCCATGTAAGCACAGGTCAGCTCCATCATGTGCTTAATCAAATTTGATTATCATGTGACTTCTTTGCGCGTATTAACTTTAGAATAAAGTCCGGTTCTTTTCAGCCTATGTTTGTGGGAAAAATGGACTGATACTAGAGAAGCCATTAAACTTTGGCGAGACGCTTAATGTAAGCTCTCACTTAAACATACAAGTGGAGCAAAAGTTGGTAGAGGAGACACTAAAGGACCTTCAAGACAGGAATGCCATTGAAAAATAAGTAACTTTAGCTATGAGAGTTCTAGGTATTGAGAGGTAAACGATTCATAAAAGCAATCTATCTCATTGATACAAGTATATATCCTATTTGCACCAACATACTTATGATTGTTCAGGGCAAGACTACATGGATGACCAAACACATACACATTCACAAAAGCAATGGAAGAGATGCTCTTGGGGCACCTCAAGGAGGATCTCCAACTGATAATCCTACAGCCAACAATTATATCAAGCACCTACAAGGAGCCATTAACTGGATGGATTGAAGAAATGAGGTAATAATTATATACCATTTATGCACACATAAAAATTAAAGAAGAGTAAATCTTATTAGTAAACCAATATAATCTGCTTCTTCCTTCCCACAGAACCACATATACGTTCTTTGTTGGCTATGGTAAAGGAAAACAGAAAGTTGCACTGGGTGACAGAGAATCTATAGCAGATGTGGTATGTGAGTCAGTCATGTGTATATATAGTGTATACCTTATGTCAGCTGGTCTTATCAGTTCAATTCGAGCTCCTGAGTATTTACACTAATTCCTTAATGCCATCTTGCAATTTTTCCAAGATTCCAGTCGATATGGTTGTGAGTTCAGTCATTGCGGCTATGGTAGCTCATCAAAATCCATCTTCCCATACAGCTGTTTACCATATTAGCTCCCCTAGGAAGAATCCGCTCAAATTTGATGATAGGGTACGAATTGGCGTTGATTACTTCAAGACGAATCCATGGATTGACGAAAGAGGAAAGCCAATCAAAGTGAAGAAATTTCATTCTTGTTGTCACGACCCAACCGGAGGGCCGCGACGGGCACCCGGTGCTATCCCACCCAGGCACCTCTTAACATACTTTCACATCACAACTGGGTGAGCCACATAGCTAAATCATGCTTCTCATTCATCATCATTCTAATCTCATTGGGCGACAATTTACTTATATCATCAAAAAACATCTATGTCCATATAAATGTACATAGGCCGACAAGGCAAACAAACAATATCCCAAAATATAGGCCGACAAGGCCAAACACATCTACCCATATACACATGTCTACGAGCCTCTAAGAAGAGTATGTCATATCATATAGGCGGGATAGGACCCCGCCGGGCCCATAAGTATGTACACAAAAGAATCTATACCAAAGTTGCAACTCCGAACGAAGTGGAGCTCCGCTATGTAGTCCCTGAGAAATATAGCTATGGATCAAGTCATCTCCACGTCCACTGCGGGCATGACGCAGCGTCCACAAACAAAAGGACGTCAGTACGAAGAATGTACTGAGTATGTAAAGCATGATCAACATCAATATGAAAGCATAATAGATAACATATGAAATAGCATAAGATGGGAGATAATAGTATCATTGTCATAGAACTTACTTGCCTTTCATAGGGACATTCCATTTCTATTGCGTGTCCGTGTACATACAACCATCTCCGTATCCATATGCGTATTCGTACTCATTTACCTTTCGTATCCATTTCCGTATTCGTATTCATATCATATACATTGCATATACATAGCCCTTACTTGGCATTTACATATACTTAGCATATTCGTACTCATATTGATGTCATATACATAGAATTTATATAGCATACCCGACCACGAAGGTTCGGTGTTTCACATACCTGGCCCTACCAAGGCTCAGTGTCATACATACCTGGCCCTACCGAGGCTCAGTGTTATCCGTACCCAACTGCAGTGGTGCGCGCGCATCGTCATATATAGATATATACATATTCACTATATTCTACCCGGCCACATACGCTCGGGGTTTCATAATAGCCCTACATAGGCACGTATACATATAAGCATCTTTAGCATTATTACTATCGTCATTCATTACATCTATCCTTAAAGGATTACTCGTCGTATAAGAAACATTAGTACAATCGTATCATATCGAGAATCGTAAGCTTAGTAGCTTTTAGAGATAAGATCATTGGAGAATAGATGTTTGGCCAAAGAACCATGCCTTATGAAAGAAGGGTTAGCCTTACACACCTCTTCGTTCAACTATTTTATCGCTTGCTCGTTCTCCTTCAATGCTCACGTTTCTACCTTCATTAGAGTTATACTAATATTAGAGAATTAATAGCTTAGCATACATAACTAAATCTAGAGAAAATCGGACAGCATCTCCTTTATATATACGACTTCCTCCATATCATATATCAACTCCAAAACATCAATAATAGCATCCACGACATCATCACAATAGCCTCTATTCAACTACATTATCCTTACTCTTCAATTCACGTTGATTCATCCATATTCATGGTCATATCACGCAATTACGTTCATTCATATACAATGTCCATTCCATATTCTCAATATCATTTATAACATGATTATAATCATAATGTATCAAGAATCATAACTCATTCCAAACATTTATTCAAAAGTGTCACTATTCTCACATTCATGACCCATTTCTATATCCCTTTTGCAATCCAAATCTTTCAACTTTCTACCTTAAACAACAAGGAAATGTCATAAAACTTACCTTAGATGGTGTAGGAATGAACCTTGGGTGCAAACACTTCTCTTGAGAAAAACCCTAGTTTTTCCTTCACTTGGATTTCTTGCTTTGGATGAACTTTAATGGGTTTTTTATACTTGATTCACTTGGTTTGATGAAGTTGAACACTAATTTCTCTTGAAAACTTGTGGGAGAAATCTGAAGAGATGTTGTAGAGAGAAGGGGAGTGAAAGGTTAAATGAAATAAATGAAACTTGGATCCTTATTAAATAACACAATTCAGCCCCGACCAGAACATACAGACCAACAAACGGTCCGTATATTTTTCACTGGCCGTATGTCTGGACCGTATGTTTGGTCCAGTGATGTGTGCCATTCAGGGCGGAACCTACGGTTGGACATACGGTCCGTGAATTTTATACGGCCAGTATGTCTGGGCCGTATAATGTCCAGCTTTCCGGGACTTGTTCTCGTCGACTCGTTTGATCTCCGATCCTTATGGAACCTTCTTAACACTTGTTTATCACTTCATTAACAATCTAAGGGACATTATAACTCTTCTCCAAAACATCATTACGTCATCATTAATTCGATACTCGTAAATCTTGCCCGACACATGAAATATACCTTACTTTCCTTAACAACTTTCGTCTCCTACTTCAAATGTCTTTGAAATCTTAGTTAGGGTCATCAAATATCTTTATTTACTTGTTGAAATACCATACATTTTGTTCTCTTCGTTAGTCTATTCACTGTGCATCAACGAAAAATTTTCGAGGTGTAACATTCTTCCCTCCTTAAGAACATTCGTCCTCGAATGTTAAGCACTCGGGAATTCTACGAAAATTTCACCAGAGTTTCCCCTGTAATATGGCATTACCATCCTACCACAACAACCCATAATAACAATGCCTCATAGGGCCACAACATAATAGCAATAGAATTTGGCCACACACGACCTAAATGCATAAAAGGAAAACAATTGCACCTTATGATCATGATGTCTCACCTTGGCCCTCTTCCGGGGGCTGAAATAAGTACGGGTATTTGGATCTCATGATTTCTTCCGCTTCCCATGTCATTTCTTCTTGATTATTGTTTCTCCACAAAATCTTAACTGAGGCCACTTCTTTGTTTCAAGCCTCCGTACTTGCCTATCTAGTATGACAATGGATATTTCTTCATAAGTTAACCTTTCTGTCACTTGAACATAATTTACTGGGACGATCCTAGTAGGATCTCCAACACATTTACGAAGCATAAAGACATGGAAAACTGGATGAACTGACTCCAAATCAGGAGGTAGATCTAATTCGTAAGCCGCTTTGCCTACCTTGCGCACAATTTCATAAGGCCCAATGTACCGGGACTTAACTTCCCCTTTTTGCCAAATCTCATAACGCCCTTCATTGGCGACACTTTCAAGAATACCCAGTCTTCAACTTGGAACTCTAAGTCCCTTCGACGATTATCCGCATAGGACTTTTGACGACTTTGGCCTGCCAACAACCTATCTTGTATGAGCTTAACTTTCTCTATGGCTTGCTGGACCAAGTCTGGCCCTATAAATTTAGCCTCTCCTGTTTCAAATCACCCAATTGGGGATCTACACTTTCGCCCATATAAAGCTTCATACGGTGCCATTTGGATGCTAGAATGGTAACTATTATTGTAAGCAAACTCAATGAGTGGCAAATGATCATCCCAATTTCCTCCAAAATCTAACATACATGCCCGTAACATATCCTCAAGAGTCTGAATGGTACGTTCAGCTTGTCCATCAGTCTGTGGATGAAATGCCGTGCTAAGGCTCACATAAGTCCCCAAACCCTCTTGGAAGGACTTCCAGAAAAGCCGTAAGGCGAGTTCCTCTCCGTCGAGATAATAGATCTTTGGAACACCATGAAGTCGCACTATCTCTTTAACATAGAGCTTTGCATAATCTTCGCTATATACGTCGTTCGACGGTAAGAAATGAGCTGACTTGGTGAGTCTATCCACAATCACCCATATGGAATCATACTTACGTCGAGAACGGGGTAAGCCTGTAATGAAATCCATGTTAATTACTTCCCACTTCTAAGTTGGAATTTCAATAGCTTGCAACAATCCGCCTGGCTTTTGGTGCTCGATATTCACTTGTTGATAATTGGGACATTGAGCTACAAATTCCGCTATATCCTTCTTCATCCCATTCCACCAATATATAGGCTTAAGATCATGATACATTTTCGTTGCTCCGGGGTGGATAGAATAACAGGAACAATGGGCTTCTCTTAATATTTGGTGGAGTACACCTGCCATATTAGGAACACATAATCTGCCTCGACATCGGAGAACTCCGTCTCCTGCAATCTCAAATGATGATTCCTCTTTCTGAGGGAGTGTATCTCTGTAATGCATCAGCATGGGATCTTCGTATTGTCGCTCTTCCACCTCCCCTACTAGTGACGAAACTGCTGAATTCCGAATGGTAGTTCCCCTGCTACCTGAGTCCTCTACTCGGACTCCTAGACTAGCTAACTGCTGGAGCTCGCGAGCCATTTCTCTTTTCTCTGGTTGTACATCACACAAACTTCCCATAGATCTACGGCTAAGAGCGTCAGCCACAACATTTGCCTTTCCGGGGTGATATAGAATGTCAACATCATAATCTTTTAGCAATTCCAACCATCGTCGTTGCCGCAAATTCAACTCATTCTGCCTAAAGATATACTGAAGGCTTTTATGATCTGTGTAAATATCCACATGGACGCCATACAAGTAATGTCTCCATATTTTTAATGCATGAATCACTGCAGCCAGTTCAAGATCATGGGTTGGATAATTCTTTTCATGTTTCCGTAATTGCCTTCAAGCATACGCAATAACCTTGCCATGTTGCATCAATACACATCCTAGCCCGACGCCTGAAGCATCATAATATACAACATAACCTTCCAATCCCTCGGGAAGTGTCAGGACTGGCGCAGAAGTCAATCTATCTTTTGGCTCTTGGAAACTACGTTCACAAGCATCTGTCCATTGAAACTTTGCAGCTTTCTGGTTTAGCTTTGTAAGTGGTGCAGAAATAGAAGAGAAACTTTCAACAAATCTCCGATAATAACCTGCTAAGCCCAGAAAGCTACGAACCTCCGTAGGAGTTGTGGGCCTTGGCCAAGTCTTCACGGCCTCTATCTTTTGGCTATCTACCCGAATACCATCGACTGAAACAATGTGCCCCAGGAATGTCACTGAGTTCAACCAGAACTCACACTTAGAAAATTTTGCAAACAACTCTCGAGTCTAAAGAATTTTGAGGACAGTACGCAAATGATCCGCATGTTCTGCCTCGGATCTACAATACACCAAGATGTCATCGATGAACACAATCACGAACACATCTAGAAAGGGCCTGAACACATCATTCATCAAATCCATAAATATTACCGGTGCATTAGTTAGCCCAAATGACATCACCCAGAACTCGAAATGGCCATATCTTGTTCTGAAGGCTGTCTTAGGGATATCTTTCTCCCTAACTCTCACTTGATGATACCCGGATCTCAAATCTATCTTCGAAAACCATTTGGCACCTTGTAATTGATGAAACAAGTCATCAATCCTCGGAAGAGGATATTTATTCTTAATCGTCACCTTATTCAGTTGCCGATAATCAATGCACATTCTCAAGGAGCCATCTTTCTTTCGGATAAATAATATGGTTCTCCCCACGGGGATGAACTGGGCCTAATAAAGCCTTTCTCAAGCAAGTCTTTCAATTGCTCCTTCAACTCTTTCAATTCTGCGGGAGCCATTCTATAAGGAGGAATAGATATAGGCTTTGTGTCTGGCAACACATCAATAGCAAAATCAATCTCCCGCTCGGGAGGGAGGCCTGGAAGCTCTTCCGGGAACACATCTGGAAATTCATTTACTACGGGAACTGACTGAAAAGTCGGCGGTTCAGCTTCTACATCATGAACCCGCACTAGATGATAAATGCAACCTTTTGTGATCATCTTCCTTGCCTTTAGATAGGAAATAAACCTACCCTTTGGTGATGCCGTGTTTCCTTTCCATTCTAAAACCGGTTCTCCCGGAAATTGGAAGCGAACCATTTTCATTCTACAATCAACATTGGCGTAGCAAGAAGACAACCAATCCATGCCCAAAATAACATCAAAATCCACCATTTTTAACTCATGCAAGTCAATCATAGTACGACGATCACAAATCACAATTACACAATTTCCATATACTCGGCTAGCTATTACTGATTCACCAACAGTTGTGGATACCTCAAAAGGTTTAATCAACTCCGGTTAGACTCTAAACCGACCCGCAATACATGGAGTAACATTTGACAGTGTGGAGCCAGGATCTATCAAAGCATATACATCATGAGAAAATACCGATAATATACCTGTGACAATATCAGGAGAAGACTCGAGATCTTGGCGACCAGCCAAAGCATAAATACGGTGCTGAGGACCTCTAGAACTGGGGACTCTCCCCTGCCTCTACCATGGCCGACTGGCGCATGTGAACCTGGCCCCATAGGGCGTATAGAAGATGAAGATCCGGCTATCGACCCTGAAGGCTGGGTCCTACCTCTGCCACCAACTGAGGGGCAATCACGCATAATATGGCCTGGCCGACCACATGAATAGCAAACCTCTGAACCCAATATGCATTGACCCCAATGTAACTTTTCACACTGGGAACATCATGGTACGGGTGGCCTCGCCTGACCCGAATCACCTCTGAACTGAGATCCCGAAAAGCTCTGGCTCGGCCCGGGATGAATAGATCTATCAAATCTCTGGCCCGAATACCGTGGAGGCGCACTAATCATAGAATGGCCCGAATGCCTCGAGAACTGCTGTTTGTGCCCGCCTCTAGACTCACTCATCGGACCCGAAGATCTAGCCCTCTTGTTATGCCCCCTATCATGCTCACGCTCACTTCTTTGTTGTTGCAGACTTTCTTCTAAATTTTGAGCATGGGCTTGAATGCGCGAAATATCCATATTGTCCTGAAGGGACGCGGTCAAGCATCTATCCATCAAATGTGGCCCAAGGCCTTTCACAAATCGGTGTACCCGGTCACCCATATCCGCTACCATGGCCGAAGCATACCTAGCCAAAGAATTGAAGCAGAGACTATACTCTAGAGCACTCATGCTCCCTTATCTCAAATTTAGGAATTTATCGGCTCTAGCTCGCCGAACTTCTAGAGGCAAATAATGTTGGAGAAATGCATCTACAAATTCTTGCCATACAAGAGGAGGTGCATTGGCTCCCCGTGAAGCCATCCAAACCGTGTACCAATGAACCGCGACATCCCGCAATCTATAGGACGCTAACTCCACCGATTTGGTGTCCGAAGCATGTATCAACCAAAGCGTCCTCAACATACCATCAATAAAATTTTGAGGGTCCTCATCCGGCTTTGATCCAAAGAATTCCGGAGGCTTCAAACTAATAAAGTCACGGGCCCTTGCACTAACAGCCCTATCACCTTGCCATGTACCTTGCCGCTGAGTCTGAGCAGCAACCAATTGAGTAAGCAGATGAATGGCCTCTTTTACATCTTGACCTGAAGTATCCGGTGGGGGAACCGGAGGAGCTGGACCTGGAGCGGAGGCTCCCTCACGCTCCTCTGATAGAGACACTGAACGAGAGGACTGAGATTGAGCCGCACTCTAGGACTCACTTTCCTCTACTACCGGTGACGGTGCTCTTTCAACCCGCTTTTCGGCCACCGTCTTGCCCTTTTGGGCTGCTGTAGCCTTTCTCTCGGTTAAGAAACAAGAAGTTCTTATATCATAGCTCTATCGCGCGATTCTTATGAAGAAAGAAAGTCGTTCATTCTTAAAAAAAAATCCCCGCAACTTCTTGTTTATAAGTGTGGCGCGCAACACACCCATAACCAAGACTCTACTAGACACGGCTCGTCGACACACCCTAGGACAGAACTGCTCTGATACCACTTTTGTCACGACCCAACCGGAGGGCCGCGACGGGCACCGGTGCTAACCCACCCGGGCACCTCTTAACATACTTTCACATCACATCTAGGTGAGCCACATAGCTAAATCATGCTTTTCATTCAACATCACTCTAATCTCATTGGGCGACAATTTACTTATATCATCAATAAACATCTATGTCCATATAAATGTACACAGGCCGACAAGGCTAACAAAATAATATCCCAAAATATAAGCCGACAAGGCAAAACACATCTACCCATATACACATGTCTACGAGCCTCTAAGAAGAGTATGTCATATCATATAGGCGGGACAGGACCCCGCCGTGCCCATAAATATGTACACAAAAAGAATCTATACCAAAGGCTGCGACTCACGAATGAAGTGGAGCTCCGCTATGTAGTCCCCCGAGAAATATAGCTATGGATCAAGTCTGTCTCCCTGGCCACCTGCGGGCATGACGCAGCGTCCACAAACAAAAGGACGTCAGTACGAAGAATGTACTGAGTATGTAAAGCATGATCAACATCAATATGAAAGCATAATAGATAACATATGAAATAGCATAAGATGGGAGATAATAGTATCATCGTCATAGCACTTACTTGCCTTTCATAGGGACATTCCATTTCTATTGCGTATCCGTGTACATACAACCATATCCGTATCCGTACGTATTTACTCTTTTTCGTATCCATTTTCGTATTCGTATTCATATTTCCATTCATACTCATATTCATATCATTTATATCATAAACGTTGCATATACATAGCCTTTACTTAACATTTACATATACTTAGCATATTCGTACTCATATTGATGTCATATACATAGCATTTATATAGCATACCCGACCACGAAGGTTCGGTGTTTCACATACACGGCCTACCAAGGCTCGGTGTTATACATACCAACCGAGGCTCGGGGTTATCCGTACCCAACTATATATGGTGCGCGCGCATTATATATATAGATATATACATATACTTATTCTACCGGCCACATACGCTCGGGGTTTCATAATAGCCACACATATGGCACGTATACATATAAGCTTCTTTAGCATTATTACTATCGTCATTCATTACATCTATCCTTAAAGGATTACTCGTCGTATAAGAAACATTAGTACAATCGTATCATATCGAGAATCGTAAGCTTAGTAGCTTTTAGAGATAAGATCATTGGAGAATATCATATGTTAGATATTTTAGCCAAAGAACCATGCCTTATGAAAGAAGGGTTAGCCTTACATACCTTTCGTTCAACTATTCTATCACTTGCTCATTCTTCTTCAATGCTCACGTTTCTACCTTCATTAGAGTTATACTAATATTAGAGAATTAATAGCTTAGCATACATAACTAAATCTAGAGAAAATCGGACAACATCTCCTTTATATATACGACTTCCTCCATATCATATATCAACTTCCAAACATCAATAATAACATTCACGACATCATCACAATAGCCTTTATTCAACTACATTATCCTTACTTCTCAATTCACTTCAATTCATCCATATTCATGGTCATATCACACAATTACGTTCATTCGTATACAATGTCTATTCCATGTTCTCAATATCATTTATAACATGATTATAATCATAATGTATCAAGAATCATAACTCAATCCAAACATTTACTCAAAAGTGACACTATTCCCGCATTCATGACCCATTTCTATATCCTTTTAATCCAAGTGTTTCAACTTTCAAATACCTTAAACAACAAGGAAATGTCATAAAACTTACCTTAGATGGTGTAGGAATGAACCTTGGGTGCAAACACTTCACTTGAGAAAAACCATAGTTTCCTTCACTTGGATTTCTTGTTTGGATGAACTTTAATGGGTTTCTTATACTTGATTCACTTGGTTTGATGAAGTTGATCACTAATATCTCTTGAAAAATCTTGTGGGAGAAATGTTCTAGAGAGTTCTAGAGAGAATGAGTGAAATGTGGAAATGAAATAAATAACTTGGTCCTTTTTAATAACTCGAATCGGCCCGGGACATTCTACGGACACTTACGGTCCAACATTGTACGGTCCGTATATAATTTTCTTTCACCGTATGTTTGGTCCAATACGGTGTATAAATTTGGGATGAATGTACGGCTGAACATACGGTCCGTATAATTTATACGGTCGTATAATTGGCCGTATAATCCATCCCGAACTTGTTCTCGTCACTCGTTTGATCTCCAATCCTTATGGAACCTTCTTAACACTTGTTTATCACTTCATTAACAATCTAAGGGATGTTATAACTCTTCTCCAAAACATCATTACGTCATCATTAATTCGATACTCGTAAATCTTGCCCGACACACGACATATACCTTACTTTCCTTAACAACTTTCGTCTCCTACTTCAAATGTCTTTGAAATCTTATTTAGAATCATCAAATGTCATTATTTACTTATCGAAACACCATATACTTCATGCTCTTTGTTAGTCTACTCACTGTGCATTAACGGAAAAAAATTTTAGGTGTAACATTCTTCCCCCCTTAAGAACATTCGTCCTCGAATGTTAAGCACTCGGGAATTCTATAAAATTTCGCCAGAGTTTCCCTTATAATATGGCACTACCATCTTGTCACAACAACCCATAATAACAATGCCTCACGGGGCCACAACATAATAGCGATAGAATTTGGCCACACACGACCCAAATGCATAAAAAGGAAAACATACATACCTTATGATCTTGATGTCTCATCTTGGCCCTCTTCAGGAAATTTGAAATAAGTGCGGGTACTTGGATCTCATGATTTCTTCCGCTTCCCATGTTATTTCTTCTCGGGTATTATTTCTCCACAAAATCTTAACAGAGACCACTTCTTTGTTTCTAAGCCTCCGTACTTGCCTATCTAATATGGCAATGGGTTTTTCTTCATAAGTCAATTTTTCTGTCACCTGGACATCATTCTTGGGACGATCCTAGTAGGATATCCAACATATTTACAAAGCATCGAGACATAGAAAAATGGATGAACTGACTCCAAATCAGGAGGTAGATCTAATTCGTAAGCCACTTGGCCTACTCTGCACACAATCTCATAAGGCCCAATGTACCGGGGACTAAGCTTCCCCTTTTTGCCAAATCTCATAACACCCTTCATTGGCGACACTTTCAAGAATACCCAATCTTTAACTTGGAACTCTAAGTCCCTTCGACGATTATCCGCATAGGACTTTTGATGACTTTGGACGCCTAACAACCGATCTTGTATGAGCTTAACTTTCTCTATGGCTTGTTGGACCAAGTCGGCCCTATCAATTTAGTCTCTCCACTTTCAAACCACCCAATTGGGGATCTACACTTTCGCCCATATAAAGCTTCATACGGTGCCATTTGGATGCTAGAATGGTAACTATTATTGTAAGCAAACTCAATGAGTGGCAAATGATCATCCCAATTTCCTCCAAAATCTAACATACATGCCCGTAACATATCCTCGAAGTACGAATGGTACGTTCGGCTTGTCCATCGGTCTTGTGGATGAAATGCCGTGCTAAGGCTCACATGAGTCCCCAAACCCTCTTGGAAGGACTTCCGAAAATGGCGTAAATGCGGTTCCTCTATGCGAGATAATAGATACGGGAACACCATGGAGTCGCACTATCTCTTTAACATAGAGCTTTGCGCCAATCTTCTGCTACATACGTAGTTACGATTGTTAAGAAATGAGTTGACTTCGTGAGTCTATCCACAATCACCCATATGGAATCATACTTACGTCGAGAACGGGGTAAGCCTTGTAATAAAGTCCATGTTAATTACTTCCTTCCAGTTGGGATTTCCATAGCTTGCAACAATCCGCTCGGCTTTTGGTACTCAATTTTCACTTGCTGACAATTGGGACATTGAGCTATATATTCAACCATATCTTTCTTTATCCCATTCCACCAATATATAGACTTAAGATCATGATACATTTTCGTTGCTCCGGGGTGGACAGAATAACGGGAACAATGGGCTTCTCTCAATATTTGGTGGCGTAAATCTGCCACATCAGGAACACATAATCTACCTCGACATCGGAGAACTCCGTCTCTACAATCTCAAATGATGACTCCTCTTTACGAGGGGTGTATCTCTGTAATGCATCGCATGGGATCTTCGTATTGTCGCTCTTTCACTTCCCTACTAGTGGCCGCGCTGAATTTTGAATGGTAGTTCCCCTGCTACTAAGTCCACTACTCGAACTCTAGGCTAGCTAGCTTGTTGGAGCTCACGAGCCATTTCTCTTTTCTCTTGGTTGTACATCACACAAACTTCCCATAGATCTATGGCTAAGAGCGTCGGCCACAACATTTGCCTTTCAGGGGTGATATAGAATATCAACGTCATAATCTTTTAGCAATTCCAACCATCGTCGTTGTCGCAAATTCAACTCTTTTTACCGAAGATATCTTGAAGGCTCTTGTGATCTGTGTAAATATCCACATGAACACCATATAAATAATGTCTCCATATCTTTAATGCATGAATCACTGTAGCCAATTCAAGATCATGGGTTGGATAATTCTTTTCATGTTTTCGTAATTGCCTTGAAGCATATGCAATCACCTTACCATGTTGCATCAATACACGGCCTAGCCCAACGCACGAACGCATCAATAAACAACATAACCTTCCAATCCCTCGGAAGTGTCGGGGCCCAGCGAGAAGTCAATCTATCTTTTAGCTCTTGAAAACTACGTTCACAAGCATCTTGTCCATTGAAACTTTGCTAATTTCGGGTCGGCTTTGTAAGTGGTGCGAAAATAGAAGAGAAACCTTCAACAAATCTCCGTAATAACTTTCCTAAGCCCCCAAAAGCTACGAACCTCCGTAGGAGTTGTGGGCCTTGGCCAAGTCTTCACGGGCTCAATCTTTTGGCTATCTACCAAATACCATCGGCTGAAACAATATGCCCCAGAAATGTCACTGAGTTCAACCAAAACTCACACTTAGAAAATTTTGCAAACAACTCTCGAGTTTGAAGAACTCTAAGGACGGTACGCAAATGATCCGTATGTTCTGCCTCGGATCTAGAATACACCAAGATGTCGTCGATGAATACAATCACAAACAAATCTAGAAAGGGCCTGAACACATCATTCATCAAATCCATAAATACTGTCGGTGCATTAGTTAGCCCAAATGACATTACCGGAACTCAAAATAGCCATATCTTATTACGAAGGTGTCTTAGGGATATCTTTCTCCCTAACTCTCACTTGGTGATACCCGAATCTCAAATCTATCTTTGAAAACTATTTGGTACCTTGTAATTGATCAAATAAGTCATCAATCCTCGGGAGAGGTTATTTATTTTTAATCGTCACCTTATTTAATTGCCGATAATCAATGCACATTCTCAAGGAGCCATCTTTCTTTCAGACAAACAATACGGGTGCTCCCAATGGGGATGAACTGGGCCTAATAAAGCCTTTCTCAAGCAAGTCTTTCAATTGCTCCTTGACTCTTTCAGTTGCGCGGAGCCATTTTATAAGGAGGAATAGATATAGGCTTGTGTCTGCAGACACATCAATAGCAAAATCAATCTCCCGCTCGGGAGGAAGGCACTGAAGCTCTTCCGGGAACACATCCAAAAATTCATTTACTACGGGAGGGCTAGCGAAGAGTCGGCGGTTCAGCTTCTACATCTTGAACCCGAACTAGATGATAAATGCAACCTTTTGTGATCATTTTCCTTGCCTTTAGATAGGAAATAAACCTACCTTTTGGTGATGCAGTATTCCCTTTCCATTCTAAAACTGGTTCTCCCGGAAATTGGAAACGAACCATTTTCATTCTACAATCAACATTGGCGTAGCAAGAAGCCAACCAATCCATGCCCATAATAACATCAAAATCCACCATTTTTAACTCGTGCAAGTCAATCATAGTACGACGATCACAAATCACAATTATACAATTTCTATATACTCGGCTAGCTACCACCGATTCACCAACGGGTGTAGACACCTCAAAAGATTTGATCGACTCCGGTTTGATTCTAAACTGACCCCCAATATATGGAGTAACATATGACAATGTAGAGCCCGGATCTATCAAAGCATATACATCATGAGAAAATACCGATAATATACTTGTGACAACATCGAGAAGACTCGAAGATCTTGGCGTCCGGCCAAAGCATAAATACGGTGCGAGGACCGCTAGAACGGGGACTCTCCCTGCTACCATGGGACCGGCGGCGCGTGTGAACCAACCCCATAGGGCGTATAGATGATGAAGATCCGATTATCGACCCTAAAGGTGGGTCCTACCTCTACCACCACGAGGGGCAATCTCGCATAATATGGCTTGGTCGACCACATGAATAGCAAACCTCGAACCCAGTATCGACGACCCCGATGTAACTTCCACAACGGGAACATCGTGGTACGGGTGGCCTCGCGACCCGAATCACCTCGAAATGAGATCTTAAAAAGCTCGACTCGGCCGGGATGAGTAGATCTATCAAATCTACGGCACGAAAACCGTGGAGGCGCACTAGTCATAGAATGGCCTAAATGCCTCGAAAACTGCTGTTTTATGTGCCTCTAGCTCACTCATGGGACCGAAGATCTAGCCCTCTTGTTATGCCTACTATCATGCTCACGCTCACTTCTTTGTTGTTGTAGGCTTTCTTCTAAATTTTGAGCATGGGCTTGAATGCGTGAAATATCCATATTGTCTGAAGGGACGCGATCAAAACCTATTCATCAAATGTGGCCCTAGGCCTTTCACAAATCGGTGCACTCGGTCACCCGTAGCCGCTACCATGGTCGAAGCATATCTAGCCAAAGAATTGAAGCGGAGACTATACTCTAAAGCCCTCATGCTTCCTTGCCTCAAATTTAAGAACTTATCGGCTCTAGCTCGCCGAACTTCGGAGGCAAATAATGTCGGAGAAAAGCATCTACAAATTCTTGCCATACGGAGGAGGTGCATTGGCTCCGTGAAGCCATCCAAACCGTATACCAATGAACCGCGACATCCCTCGATCTATAGGATGCTAACTCCACCGTTCGGTATCCGAAGCATGTATCAAGCAAACGTCCTCAACATACCATCAATAAAGTTACGAGGGTCCTCATCCGCTTTGATCAAAGAATTTTCGAGGGTTCAAACTAATGAAATCACGGGCCCTTGCACTAACGGCCCTATCGCCTTGCCATGAACTTTGCCGGCGGGTAGCGGGCGACAACCGATTGAGTAAGCAAATGAATGGCCTCTTTTACATCTTGGCTGAAGCATCCGGTGGAGGAGCGAGTCTTGGAGCTGGGGCGAGGCTCCCTCACGCTTCCTCTAATATAGGTGCGAACGGGAGGACTAGATTGAGCCGCACTCACGGGACTCACTTTCCTCTACTACCGGTGGCGGTGCTCTTTCAAACCGTTTCTTCCCTTTCTTGCCCTTTTGAACGGGCTTCGCAGCCTTTCTCACGAGCATTTGCGAAATACATAACACGCGGTTAAGGAACAAGAAGTTAACTTATATCATAGCTCTATCGCACGATTCTTATGAAGAAGAAGGTCATTCATTCCTAAAATGCCCGTAGCCTCTTGTTTATCGGTGTGAGCGCGCAACACCCATAACCAAGACTTTCTTGGACATGGCTCGTAGACACGCCCCTAGGGCCAGAGCGCTTTGATACCACTTTCACGACCCAACCGGAGGGCCGCGACGGGCACCCGGTGCTAACCCACCCGGGCACCTCTTAACATACTTTCACATTACATCTAGGTGAGCCACATAGCTAAATCATACTTTGGTCCATCAATCATACTAATCCCATCGGGCAATACTTCATTTATATCATCATTAGCAACTGTGCCCATTTAAATGTACATAAGCCGACGAGGCTAACAAAATAACATCCCAAAATATAGGCCGACAAGGCCAAACACATCTAACCATATACACATGTCTACGAGCCTCTAAGAAGAATACGTTGGCCAAAGAACCTATTACTTAAATTCTTTTATAGTAGTCAGCCTTGTGCTGCTGAGCTGTATATTATATGTATTTCTATATGTGGCCTTTAGGGCATGGGATATGTTTTCTGGGCTGTGTCCAGGTTTAGGATTATTATGTTTATAAAGGAAACTCTGCCAAAATTTTTTCAGGAATCTAAAGGAAGTTGTGGGAACTGTAGGCAGGATTGTTGCGAGAAGAAAAAAAAGGGCCTAGCAATGAGTGATTAAGGACGAAGTTAGTTGTGTTAAATGCGGGATAAACACAGGAAGTACGTATTAAGATAAGGGAATGATGAATAGGTTAGGATGGAATAAGGAAGGGGAAGTGAAGTGCTTTGCATAGAAAGAAGTTTTATACACTAAGGAGGATTAAAAGGATATGTACTATAAAATAAGTTGTAAGTTAGAAAATTTGGCTAGCTCTCGTCGTTTTGGGGAACATTAAGTTATGAGATAAACTTGATGTATAAACCGAAGTATGATATGCCAAATCAAATTATTAAGCTAGGCTTCACCTGATGGTTATAGTGTGAGAAAAACTTTCATGTCACTATAAGCCAGCCTTATTGCCTTCGGTAAGACCTCGAGGAAAGAGAGTAAAAGAGATGTGTTCACAAAAGCTCCTTACCTGGCAATTGGGTAACCTTATGACCGCAATTGTGTTCTGTGTTATAGTTCGGGTTATATATCTAGGAATCTACTCGAATGATTATATGACAGGGATTTCTATTCCAGATATGAGGGAAAGCTAAAATAAGATAAGATTGATCGGCGAAACAAAAGGATGACAAGTGATGAATGCTCGGTATATGTGACGTGCGTAGTAGAAGTGTTGGAAACAAAGAAGGAAGGGTAGGAGCGAGGCAAATAGGAGGGAAGTCCACTCGAGCAGTAAATCGATAAACAGAGGGTGGAAGAGAATTAAACCTTGTGGATATTCTAACATTAAGTGGGAATGTAACCAGGAGTCGTGAAGTGATAGAAATTTTGAATCATGCTGTACGAACATTGTGTCTATTTAAGTTATGACGAGAATTTTGGAACCAAGTGTCGAGCAAGATATCCTATGCATGAAGAGCGAGTTTACACAACATCCATACAAAGAATTCTAAAAGGGCCATGTGTTACCCCTTTATTAATATGTTGGGATAACGGAGTACAATACTCCTATAGCAGTGTGAACTGATCGAAGAAGGGTGTAGAGGGATTGACGTTTGACCTTAAGTTATAGTTTTATCAAAAGATGGTGTTCTGAGAGAAAAAAGAAGAAAGAAAAGAGAAGCCAATGGTACTGCAAATAGGTTTAGGGTTATTGTACTATGAATGAAATCATTTGAGGAACGGATGAGGGTTAAGATGAAAGGAGGAACAAGGTTTGGTTGTGAATGATCAATGAACTGACTTTATACGTATGTCAGGACAACAACAAATGGAATTTCATCCCCGATGGGTTATATGGTAAAGGTCCCAGGGAGAGGTTATTGAGGAAAGGTGAGCCAAGAGAGACCAAGTTTTGGGGCGATTTGGCATAGGAAGTATATGTTACACCTCGAATTTTTTTTTCGTTGATACACAGTGAATAGAATAACGAAGAGTACGAAGTATACGGTGTTTCAATAAGTGAAGAATGACATTTGATGACCTTAAGTAAGACTTCAAAGACATTCGATGTTAGACGAGAAAGATTGCCAAGAGAAGGCAAGGCTTGCGATAAGTATCGGAGAGCATTTACAAGTAACGAGTTAATGATGGCTTAGTAATGTTTTAGGGAAGAGTTATAACGCCCCTTAGATTGTTAATGAAGTGTTAAAAAAGTGTTAAGAAGGTTCCATTAAGATTGGAGATCAAGCGAAGTGACGAGAACAAGTTCAGTGGACTGATGGGTTATACGGCTCATTATACGGACCTTACAATGTTATACGGACCGTATAATGGACCGCGGGGACTATCACGTTGAAGGCCCCTCCTTTGGTGGGATTATACGGTCAGTTATACGGACCGTATAAATTTATACGGACCGCATAATGGACGTCAATAGTCAGATGAGAGTTTGAAGGTCCCATTTCACGGTCACTTATACGGACCGTATAAGTTTATACGGGCCGTATAAGTGTCCGTATAATGTCCCAACAGATCAGATTTTGGAGTTATTAAAAAGGGGACCAAGTTCATTATTTCATTTCCACATTTCACTCCTTCTCTCTAGAACTCTCTAGAACATTTCTCCCACACAAATCCAAGAGATATTAGTGGTCATCCATGTCAAGTTAAGTGAATCAAGTGTAAGAAACCCATTAAAGTTCATCCAAAATAAGAAATTCAAGTGAAGGTGAAACTAGGGGTTTTCTCAAGTGAAGTGTTTGCACCCAAGGTTCATTCCAACACCATCTAAGGTAAGTTTTATGACATTTCCATGTTGATTAAGGTATTTGAGAGTTGAAACACTTGGATTATATAAGGAAATAGGAAATGGGTCATGAATGTGGGAATAGTGTCACCTTTGAGTAAATGTTTGGATTGAGTTATGATTCTTGATACATTATGATTATAATCATGTTATAAATGATATTGAGAACATGGAATAGACCTTGTATATGAATGAACGAAATTGTGTGATATGACCGTGAATATAGATGAATTGAAGAATTGAGAAGTAAGGATAATGTAGTTGAATAAAGGCTATTGATGATATTGTGAATATTATTATTGATGTTTGGGAGTTGATATATGATATGGAGGGAGTCTTATAAATAAAGGAGATCTATCCAATTTTCTAGCTTTAGTCATGAATGCTAAGCTATCAATTCTCTAATGTTAGTATGCACTCTAATGAAGGTAGAAGCGTGAGCATTGAAGAAGAATGCAAGTGATAGAATAGTTGAACGGAAGGTATGTAAGGCTAACCCTTCTTTCATAAGGCATAGTTCTTTGGCCAAATATCTATCCTTCTATGAGCTCTACGATATTCTCCAATGATCATATCTCACCAAAAGCTACGAAGCTTATGATTCTCGATATGATACGATTGTACCAAGTTCCTTATACGACGAGAAATCCTCTAAGGATAGAATGTAATGAATAATAATAATAAAAAAACTAAAGATGCTTATGAGCTTATATGTATATGTGCCTATGTGTGGCTATTGTGAAACCCCGAGCTTATATGGCTGGGTAGAATATAGTAGATATGTATATATGTAATGCACGCGCACTATTGCAGTTGGGTACGAATAACACTGAGCCTTGGTAGGGCCAGGTATGTGAAACACCGAACCTTCGTGGTCGGGTATACTATATAAATGCTATGTATATGACATCAATATGAGTACGAATATGCTAAGTATATGTAAATTTTATGTAAAGGCTATGTATATGCAATGTATATGAGATGTAAATGATATGAATATGAGTATGAATGGAAATATGAATAAGAATACGAAAATGGATACGAAAGGTAAATGAGTACGGATATGGATGTATGTACACGGATACGCAATAGAAATAGAATGTCCCTATGAAAGGCAAGTAAGTGTTATGACGATGATACTATTATCTCCCATCTTATGCTATTTCATATGTGGTCTATTATGCTTTCATATTGATATTTATCATGCTTTACATACTCGGTACATTCTTCATGCGCGTCCTTTTTTTTTTTTTTTTTGTTTGTGACGTCGTCATGCCGCGGGTGGCTAGGAGACAGACTTGATCCATAGCTATATTTCTCAGGGACTACATAGCAGAGCTCCATTTCATTCGGAGCCACAACTTTCGGTATAGATTCTTTTGTGTACATACTTATGGGCACGGTGGGGTCCTGTCCCGCCTATATAATATGACATACTCTTCTTAGAGGCTCGTAGACACGTGTATATGGTTAGATATGTTTGGCCTTGTCGGCCTATATTTTGGGATATTATTTTGTTAGCCTTGTCGGCTTATGTACATTTTTATGGGCATAGATGTTAATGATGATATAAGTAAATTGTCGCCCAGTGGGATTAATATGAATGATGAATGAAAGCATGATTTAGCTATGTGGCTCACCTAGAAGTGATGTGAAAGTATGTTAAGAGGTGCCCGGGTGGGTTAGCACCGGGTGCCGGTCGCGGCCCTCCGGTTAGGTCGTGACAAAAGTGGTATCGAGAAGGTTCGGTCCTGGGGCGTGTCTACGGCCGTGTCCGGTAGAGTCTTGGTTATGCGTGTGTTGCGCGCCACACTTATAAACAAGAAGGCGCGGGCATTTTAGGAATGAATGACCTTCTTCTTCATAAGAATCGTGTGATAGAGCTATGATATAAGAACTTCTTGTTCTTTAACCATGTGTTATGTATTTCGAAATGCACTTGAAAAGAAAAGACTACGACGCCCAAAAGGGCAAGACGGTGGCGGAGAAAAGCGGGCTAAAAGCACCGCCACCGGTAGTAGAGGAAAGTGAGTCCCGAGTGCGGCTCAATCTCGGTCCTCCCGTTCGGTACCTATTTTAGAGGAGCGTGAGGGAGCCTCGGCATTGGCTCCCGGCACCTCCGGTTCCTCCACCGGATGCTTCAGGCCAAGATGTGAAAGAAGCCATTCATTTGCTTACTCAGTTGGTTGCTGCCCAGACTCAGCGGCAAAGGACTGGGCAAGGTGATAGGGATGTTAGTGCAAGGGCCCGTGATTTTATTAGCTTGAACCCTCTAAAATTCTTTGGATCAAAGCCGGATGAGGACCTTCAGAATTTCATTGATGGTATGTTGAGGACACTTTGGTTGATACATGCTTCAGACACCGAACCAGTGGAGTTAGCGTCCTATAGATTGAGGGATGTTGCAGTTCATTGGTACACGGTTTGGATGGCTTCACGGGGAGCCAATGCACCTCCTCCGGTATGGCAAGAATTTGTAGATACTTTTCTCCGTCATTATTTACCTCCGGAAGTTCGGCGAGCTAGAGCTGATAAGTTCTTATATTTGAGGCAAGGAAGTATGAGTGCTCTAGAGTATAGTCTCCGCTTCAACTCTTTGGCTAGGTACGCTTCGGCCATGGTAGCGGATATGGGTGACCGAGTGCCGGAGTGAAAGGCCTAAGGCCACACTTGATGGATAGGTGCTTGTCCCTTTAGGACAATATGGACATTTCACGCATCCAAGCCCATGCTCAGAATTTAGAAGAAAGTCTATAACAACAAAGAAGTGAGCGTGAGCATGATAGAGGGCATAACAAGAGGGCCAGATCTTCGGGTCCGATGAGTGAGTACAAAGGCGGCCACAGACAGTAGTTTTTGAGGCATTCAGGCCATTCTATGACTAGTGCGCCTCCACGATTTTCAGGCCAGAGATTTGATAGATCTACTCATCCCGGGCCGAGCCAGAGCTTTTCGGGATCTCAGTTTAGAGGTGATTCGGGTCAGGCGAGGCCACCCGTACCACGATATTCCCAGTGTGGGAAGTTATATTGGGGTCAGTGCAGATTGGGTTCAGAGGTTTGCTATTCATGTAGTCGACCGGTGCCATTTTATGCGAGATTGCCCACCCGGTTGGTGGTAGAGGTAGGACCCGGCCTTCGGTCGGTCGGCGGCGATCTTCATCTTCTATATGCCTTATGGGGCCAGGTTCACATGCGCCCGGCCATGGTAGAAGCGAGGGGAGAGTCCCCGAGTTCTAGCGGTCCTCGGCACCGTATTTATACTTTGGGCGGACGCCAAGATCTTGAGTCTTCTCCCCGATGTTGTCACAGGTATATTATCGATATTTTCTCATGATGTATATGCTTTGATAGATCCTAGCTCCACATTGTCATATGTTACCCCGTATATTGCGGGTTGGTTTAGAGTCAAACCAGAGTTGATCAAACCTTTTGAGGTGTCCACACCCGTTGGTGAATCGGTAATAGCTAAATGAACATATAGAAATTGTGTAATTGTGATTTGTGATCATCGTACTATAATTGACTTGCATGAGTTAAAAATGGTGGATTTTGATGTTATTATGGGCATAGATGTTAATGATGATATAAGTAAATTGTCGCCCAATGGGATTAATATGAATGATGAATGAAAGCATGATTTAGCTATGTGGCTCACCTAGAAGTGATGTGAAAGTATGTTAAGAGGTGCCCAGGTGGGTTAGCACCGGGTGCCCGTCGCGGCTCTCCGATTGGGTGGTGACAGTATAGGGCGGTTATGAGCTACATCGATGGAAATGGTGAACATACAGGACGATCTATGGGTATTGATATAATTAATGAAAGAAACATTAAGGTAAAGACAATTCTCTCATAGTTTAATAGCCATGGTGACAAAACGGTAACAAAAAAGAGACCATCAAAGAAGTAGTCTTCGATCTTCCGAGGCATCATGGCCGCCGGAGGCGTAAGAATGAGATAATATAAGATATGGGCCGTAGAATGGAAGACAAAAGTGCAGAATTCATGACAACGCAGCTTAATACAACAATAAGGTGGGTTATGAGGTAGAGTTAAAGGATGGGCGTATGACGGAAGAGCGGTATTAGCCTCAAGAAGATACATCACGTGAGCATTGCGGCTTCAGCTCAAGCGTAAGATAGACAAGGATAAAGTGGTATTTCCATACAATAAGAGCTCATGCGAATGATTTCATAGTGAGGAGATACAGGCGACGAGAGTAAGATTTGGATTAGAGGGAGAAGTGAATGATGGACTAAGACGGGAAGTCAAGTGGAATAGCCACCACAAGCAAGACACATGGATGCGAAGTTCCAATATCGCATAACGATTGGGGAAGCATTGTACAGGGAATGCCTTGAAAGCGAAAATAATTAACTCAAAATTTGGTAATGTCTTGCTAATGGAAGGATGCGGAGTTAACAATAGAAGAGGATTAAAATGGAGACGGACTATTTGAAAGCATGTGAATACTTAACGGTAGCGACCTACAATGAAGAGGAACAAATATATGTGATCGTTTGAAAGAGAAAGTGTATGGGTAAT
Source organism: Lycium ferocissimum (assembly GCF_029784015.1). Classification (NCBI taxonomy): domain Eukaryota; kingdom Viridiplantae; phylum Streptophyta; class Magnoliopsida; order Solanales; family Solanaceae; genus Lycium; species Lycium ferocissimum. The sequence goes on along the minus strand of NC_081345.1, from coordinate 58,699,316 downwards.
ACGAGAATTCCAAACTTAGAGTACTCAAACACAAAGGCCGCATTGCGAGGTAAATGCAGTAAGATGGATTTAAATGAGAAACTAAAAGTGAGAGGTGGTGGTGAAGAAAATAATAGGGAGTAAACTTATGTAAGACAATTTCGTGGCACTAGTCAAGAATGGGGATGAACCTAGAGCTGAGATGGGTGTTGCAATTGTAAAGAATCATATAAACTATCTATGGAAAATTTTCAGGCTAAAATGCTTGGTTCTCTACTGGTACCTGAAGATCGATGCATTTCGAGAGATCTGGGAAAGATAGGTCATTCTAGTAAACCCCCCATTCTGAGATGGATAAGCGGATAGAGCTCGTTTATTAACTTTCCAAGGCATGCTAGAAGCACGTACATTAGACCTTTAAAGACCTGTCAGGATGATCTGGAAATGATATATCCAGATGGTCGTATGAAGATTGCAAGAATGGAAGAGTATCAAATTAGTGGAATGTGAAAATTTCATCTTGAAGCCAGATTTAGAAATATTATTAAAAGACTCTTTCTTACTGCACTCCCAAATGGTTCTAGGGTAGTGAAAGAAGAACTAAAAATATAAGCTTGACAAAGGTATTATGAGGGGGCGCGAAAGTAAACGAGGTGCATTGGGAAGCATAAGAAGATATGAAGTCCAGATATCTGCACTTATTTCCACCCCCACAGGAGGCACAAGATGAAACGCCGCTGTTCCCAGGTATGTAATGCTTTCTTTTAATGCTTTTGGTTGTGCGTGGCTATGTTTTCTTACTGTTATGTTTGTAGCCCTGTGAGGCGATGTTATTCTGGGTTGTTGTGACAGGATGGTAGTGCCATATTACAGGAGAAACTCTGACAAAATTTCTGTAGAATCCCCGAGAACTTAACATTCGAGGACGAATGTTCCTAAGAGGGGCAGAATGGTACCCCTCCGAATTTTGGGTTGTTGTGTGGTGAATAGACTAACACAAGTTAAGGTGTATATGATGCCCTACAAGTAAGAAGGGATACTTAATGATTCTAATTAAGATTCCAAAGACATTTGAGGCGCGAGAAGAAAGCTCGTTGGAGAAAATTAAGGTAGAAAGTGCCTTACCCCGTGTACAGATGTACCAGCAGGTATTCCTGGTAATTTATGGGATTATAAGTTGAACGGATCGAATCAACGCAATTTGAACTAATTCAAGAAATTCTGCAGATAGCAGTCAGTGTTGACCGACCAACGACATGTCGACGGACCGTCACTGTGCACCGTCAACATGTTTCTGCAAACTAAAATCTGTAGATGCAAATCGATGGGACAAGTTGATGGACCGTCGACACGTCGACGTGACCGTCAAACTACGTCTCTGGAATTTTCTGATTTCAGCTATAAATAAACGGCCCTTATTCATAATTTTCAGATTTCACTTTTTCTTTAGCTCTTGAAACCTCTAGAATATTGCCCATATCATATTAGTACAAATTCAAGATATATTAAAGATCAAACACCAACAATCAAGGGAAATCAATTGTATGTCCTCATTAGGGTTAATGGAAGCTAGAAATTCCTTTGGAATTGAAGTTGAGCTTTTCTCCAAGTAGAGTATTTTCATCTAAAGACCATTCCTATGTGATCAAAGGTGAGTTTCACATTTAATTCATGTTACTATGAATATTGAGTAGTTGAAAGACATGGATTATGGAAGAAAGTAGAGTATGGAGTTCAAATATGAAAATAGTGGTATTCTTGAACATTAACTTGACTGGAATTATAGTTCTTGACATGTTATGAGTACAATCTTGTGGTGAATAATACAAATGATGTTAAAGGAGTATTATATGAGAATGAATATGGTATTATGTCATGGTTATGGTTATGGGTGACATTGGAAGGACATTGTAAGAATTGAATAATGTTTAACTTGAAGAAGTTTATTGATTATGATGTCTTGGGTGTTGTTAATGATATTTGGGAGTTGTTGATTATATGGAGAAAGTTTTAGAAACAAAGGAAATGCTTCCCAATTTCAGTTAGCTCTTAGTCGTTCTAGTTTAGACTTAAGTATGTATTCAATTACCTAATCCTAAAATACGAATCCACTTGAAGGTAGAATCGTAAGCTTGGAAGGAGGGCGTTAATTGTAAAGAGATGTAAAGGTATGTAAGGCTAGTCTCTTCTTTTCTAAGGCGTGATTCCTATAACATGAGTTCCCCTACATTTTCATGACTTTCTTATGTTTCGAAAGTTACAAGTCTATGATTACTAAGAGCTTCTCATAAGATAGAGCTAAGAGATGTGTTATGAGCATGATAATGATGAATCTATGTCCAGAGATTTTAAAGCTCATGATATGATGCTATTATGATGTTCATGATTTTGACATGATTCCTTGATGTTATTCATTGTTGGTAGTCTCTCCTTATAATGCTCGTTTCTTCAAGGTGAGATATGACAATTATCATTATTCCATAAGATAATCGGAGGTTACCGACCTTACGTCACTCCGATAGAGTTACAGCTTTTACTTGGGCTCTTATGGATGCTTCAAGTTAAGTATATGATGATGTTTACACCGTGCCTAAATGGCTGGGTAGCACCGCGGTGGCATATAGATAATGATGATTGCACTGTACCTAGATGGCCTGGCAGCACCGCTAAGGCGAGCGGCTTATGATAACACCGTGTCTATATGGCACGGGCATCACTACTAGTGGGCGGCGTGAGATGATTACCCCAGACACGGGCTAATGATGTTATTAATTCAGATAGTTTATTTATGTATGTGTGATATGTTCCTAAGTAAAAGTGAGCATGCATGATTCCGCCTCAAGAGGCAAGTAGTTACAGTTATCCTTTCTTTTTATTCTTTCTATACTTCCTTCTATGTTATCATATATGCCTTACATACTCAGTACATTATTCGTACTAACGTCCTTTCTTTTATGGATGTTGTGTTCATGCCTACAGGTAGATAGGGAGATGGCCCGGACACTTAGGAGCCTTACTAGCAGCTGTACAGGAGCACTCCACTACTCCGGAGTTGCCGCTCATTGGTATTCTTCTGTGTACACATTTGGGGAATGGCGGGTCCTATCCGTCTTTATAATCTCAGTGTTCTACTAGAGGCTCGTAGATACATATGTGTGGGTAGTAGGTGTTATGTGATCTTATCAGTTTATATTCTGTACATCATTTTTGTAACCTTATGGGCCTATGCATATTTATATGTATAGTTTGGGAGATGTTGGTGATCATTTCATAGTAAGTTTACTTTGAGAGATTAGTTTGTTTGAGATGAGTGTGATGGCTAGAATGATATGCGGTGATCGGTAATCAGCTCTGGGTAACTATCATGGCCCCCTAGTCGGGTCGTGACGAAAGGGCGGTTCCTTTATGATTTCCTTGACTTCCTTATTAAGAGGTTCTCTGCAATCACAGGGAGATAGTACTTGCGGGTGACTGCTACATATATTATGTATATAGGTATCACGAGCAACCTGACAAAGAAGATCGGGATTGGCAGAAATGCAAATGCTAGTTGAATTAAAAAGAATATCTCTGGCACCAATGCCCACCAGGTTGCAAACCCTAGCATACAACATAAAAGTAAAACGAATCAATGATCTCTGCAATAGGAATAGCGGATTGCGTGCTTTATTTCTATTTCTTTCATTAGGGAAGATCTTTTGATTAGATTTCTTTAAACCCTCTCTTTCTGGCGATCTAATGCGAAAACGACGACAACCCTATCGGTATGGGGTAGGAAGTTCTCTGCTGTCTGGCACATAGGTGGCCCTCTCGCCCAGTGGGAGGTAATGAGGCTATTCTCCCCCCCTCCCCCCAGAATGAAGAAGTAGTGGGGGGCCCTTCCCGCGTATGCGCTTTTATTTAGATTTTTTCGATTTTGGAATTACCAATGAAGAATCTTTCAACAAAAAGCTCTTTGGCAAAACGAAATTCGTCGAGTTCAATTCAATGTGCACCTTGCTTTTTTTTTTTCCAGTTAGCTTTTTCTTACACCTATTTAGCAAGTGGGGCATTGGTCATAGCCGAAATTCATCGAAGGGATAAAACCAAAATAAAGAAGAGAAAGAAAAGTTAGGACAACACTTGCTTCGTCTTTTTCTAGCTTGATTATGAGGCATGGTTTGGAAAGGTCAGCTAAAAGATGGTATATATCAACATTCAAACCTATTCCTTTGTGGCTGGCCCCAGTGCTTAACGTCAGGTATATTGCATCATTTCTAATTCGTGAATTTATAATAATCGCCGTGTTTTGAAGCTGTTCTGACTGCCGTATCTTTTTTGAACCGAATAGCTTCCTCTATCATCTCTGGTCTCTCTCTTTTTGAGAGAAGATTTTCTACCACGCCTGCCTATGAAGAACTTCAAGTCTATCGGGGAAAGATGTGCTGGTAACCCCCACAACTTTGTCTAGAACCAGGCGTCCAGCCGTGTAGGAAGACTCACCCTAGCCACTCTATCATAGATGTACAAAGTCTCATCCCAAGTTTGACTATAGAATCACATTTCTTCTGGCCTAAAAGCAACTTGTCCACAAGCTTGATGTTCAAATGATATATTCAAATCTTTTTACCTCCCTCTTCGATCGATCCGAAAGACGTTCCCTTAGCAGTTGACATCTCAACAGAGTCCTCCGGTCGAGCTGGAAAACAACCCTTTAGAACTACGAGCTCCTAAAGCAAAGAAAGAAATAGACAGACTTAGACGAGGGCATCTTGAACCCCTCTCCCTATGGCCGAGCTAGCCCATGACCTCAAGATCAAGAAGATCCAGCCATACATAGAAGACAAGTGCAGTTGACTACAGAACCTGCCGTTTACCGTCGTTGCTTCGATAGGACCAGGAAGAGAGGACTCTTTTTTTCCTCCTCTCTTCAATCCAGTTTGGGGGGACTGTGCTGCCCTTGTTCGGCAAAATTTCAATTCTGCCATAACAAATCATAAGTATATCAAACATGGCGATGAACCCACATAACAATTGATGCTGCCAACCTAATTGGAATCACCTCCACACCATGCCCGAAGGCCTATCCTGCTTTCTCCATTAATAACTTACATTTAATATGATGCTTTAATCAGAATCTAACCGAAGGTAAGTCGTACCCTACCTCGAAGGCCGAACGGGTGCCACGAACCTCAAGCCAAAGCCTTCCCTTTGTGAATAGCCTCAGATCGATCAAAGTCTACCAAATAATTATTCTATGTTAGATTACAAGGCTAACGATACCCATAATGCCATAATACAATTCGAAATCAAAAACTACCTTTTTAAGGGGACCCCGAGCCCACATGGGTAAAAGAGGGAATTTATAAGAAAATTATGCCACCCAAAATCTAGGGAGTCCAAATACCCATTTTCATCACAAACTAGTCTCAATTTAGCACTATTTTCCTTATTTCATCAAAAACTCCAATTTATAAGAAAAACCCTTATTTTCCGTAATCAAAATCTTAAATAAAAGAGCAATTCAAGCTTAGGAACTAGTTACCCAATGTTTAAATTATTAGAATCTAGGAAATTTCCCAATAAAACTTTGATTTAGATAAAAGATGGTTCAAAATTCAATTTAGGGTTCATCACCCAAAACCTCAACTCAAAATATGGTTCCCTAACATGATTATCCTCAATTTAATGGTAACATAAACAAAATAAGAAGATGAGGACAAGATCTCCCTTTAAAACCCTCTAAGTCTCCAATTATAACTACCCGTTTAGTCATTATTGTACTTTCGACCCATTTATTCTCGTTGACCCTTCCCCGAGCCTTGTTAGTATTATTTTGATCCACGGGAATGGGTAATATGGTTCTGAGATAGTCGGGCGAGTTTTATGATGGCTTATGTGAAATAGAGCCTTAGGGGAAAAACATTTGACTAATAGTTGACTTTTGGGTAACGAACTTTTTTCATAAATCCATCGATTCCGAGAGGTTCGAATTGTCGATTATGACTTGGTGGAATGTTCAGTTCGGTTTTTGAGGCACTCGGGAGCTTTTTGGGTTATTGGTTGGAAAGTTAGTCTTTGGCCATTGGGTGTTGACTTGGTCAAATAGACCTGCGTTACGAATTCCGAGACTGCGAGTTCGTCCTTATCATGTTTTTATGTGTGAATGCATGTCTGGTTTGTACGGTGCTCGTGAACATTGACTTCCTAGTTGGTTACTGATTTAAGATCGTCGTGTGCCTGCTTATATATATTTGGGAATTGATGGATTCAAGGAGTAGAGACTTTTATTGATGGAATCGAGGAGTAGAGACTTTCTCCTAGGTTGAGACTTGAGGTTACGAAGTAACATTATTGGTTGTACTAGTGTTTATGGTTATTCTGAGGAATCGTAGGAAACTTGGCATGACTTGTATTTAGGTGCTTCACCATAGGCTATAATTCGGTTATTGATCCTTATGTATTTGAGTTGTTATTCTTGGAATATGTGGTGTGTATATATGATTGTGAGCATGTCTATTCTCTACTCTCTTTCTTTATATATGTTAACTAACTGTTATCGGCCGATTATGTCTACTCAGTACGTATTGTTTGTACTTATGCTACCTTGCTACACTCATTTTCCAGGTGTAGAGTTTGAGACAGGCTTCACTTCTACTTCCGAGACTGATTTCTGAGGCCTAGCTTGCGAGTGTCTAGGGTGAGCATCTGACGAGTCGCAGCCCCGAGACTCCTCTATCCCTGTCTTTATTTTCTTCTATTCAGACAGATGTGTTTAACATTTGAGACTGGTATTTTCTAGACATTATTTAGTTGCTTTTGTACGAGTTAGACCATTTCCTTGGGGGTTGTATTTATGTTCCCACTTATGATTATTTATGATTCAGACTTTTACTTATTCTGCTCTAGTTACTTCATTGTGGTTTAAATTGATGATTTGGGAGAGGGTTCGCCTACTAAGGTGGGAAATGATAGGTACCCGCACGACTTAGTGAATTTGGGTCGTGACAAGTTGGTATCAGAGCCCTAGGTTACTTGGTCTATATGTACAAGAGTATGTCTAGTAGAGTCTTGCGGATCGGTACAATGAGCTCCGTACTTATTTGCGAGAGGCTATAAGACATTTAGGAAACTTTCAATTCTTTCTTTCGTTTGTGCTACTTCATTTGAATTGGTATGTAGTCGATTCCAATTGGTACCTGAATATCTTTATCTTAATCACCCACAGAAGGTGGAAACTCATGCTTAAATTGTTGTGCGAGCGATTTTGTTATGACGTGGCTTGGTATGGTACGAGATGTGTCATCCTTATTCAGACGTGTGACCAAGTTAAGTTTCTAGCTATGGCTTGAGGATTCAGTTGTGTGGGACAGTGGTTGGACTTTGTTATTGTGGGGATTTCTTAGGAAAGATGGTGCAAAGAGTTAAATGCTCTTCATGTTTTCAGCGTTGGGTTGCTCGGAGGTGGCAAAAGTGCATTTATAGCTTAACAAGAGTGATTTGTTTGATGATATTTCAATATCGTCAGGGTATTATAATGGTTTGTGTGACACGGGTGTACCAATGACAAGTCAAAGATTCATCAGTGGTATGGTATTAGATGTCAATATGCTAGGACGAGTACAAGTTCGGTAAGGATCATTGGATTTGGAAAAAGTATAGTGACCGCATGAAAGAAAGAAGAGAAGTTGCGAATAAGGACATAAAAGGCGACTCTTGTGGAAAACGTAAGTAAGATTTCTTAGGGTATTTTGGTATGAGTACATTTCGTGTTAATGGGACGCACGCGTAAGGAAGAGGATTTGGATAGATTAATTTTCGCTATTAGGAAGGGGAAAATTGGCATCTGATGTGTTTATCAGGATAAAGTAGTAAATGGTACGAGAGTGGATATTGTACTCGGTCGTGAAAAATTGGGTTGGACTTCAACGCGATTATATGGCAGCGGTTTGTAGGTTCTTTTAGGGAAGTGGGCATTGGTTCTAGATTATAAAGCAAGGTTACTAGTGGCGAATGGAGACTTAAGATATCGAGTAGTGGTACTCCTGATCACTCAGTAAGGGGTATGTTCGCCGATTCATTCTGCTTAGAGAAATGATAAGGAGATCGTTGGATCAAAAGCTAGTTTATTTGAGGGTTACGTTATGGTTATGCGTGGTAAAATATACATACGGGTCAGTGTTGAGTTGGTAAGTTTGGTTACGTCATTGGCCAATGGAAGCTGGTTGTTGATTAATAAGCATGACTCTAATGCTGGACAAGTGCAAAGTTCTAGTACTCAAGGGGTTATCGGGCGTTGCATCTAATATTGTGGATTAGGGTTGAGAGCTTGTACTTGTTGTGTTAGTTTCAGCTGGTTCTTGTTATTACTAGTGTTGCTACTCGGTTAAGTTGATCGAATGAAGGGGATAATCGCGTGAATGGTTAGAGGTGTTTTGGTTCGACAATTGGGACGTTTGAAGTGGTAAATCACCGATTAGGTTCAAATTATTTTGAGTTCTAGAGGACATTTCGCAATTTGAGTTAAGGGAATGTGAGCAAAGACATCTTGGTGGAGGTATGTAGGGACATTAGTAGGATAGAGTATGTGATATGCTGGATTTAGAGAGTATTCAATTTTAGAGTTGCGTGAGGTAAGGGAACTCTAGTGTGTAGAATGTGTGGCCGTGTGGCCTACTACTATCTCCAGGATTGACTCGGCTTGTTTGCAAGACTTATGATTATGCAGATTCTAGTGAGGTTTCGAGAAATGGCCAGACAGTGACGGTAAGAGTGAACTGATAGAAATTGAGGAATTGAAAGTTAGGGAAAGGTATAGTTGATTGAGAATCTATAAGAATAAGGTACATTTTCGGGATTACTTGGGTCTATTACATTCTGGTGTTGTTGTCTTCCATAATTCGGATGAGGTATGATTGTTGAGCTTAAAGAAGGAAGTCTACAAAAATGGACTAAGTGATAGGATGAAGTTCCCTGAGGTTCCGTGATTAGCGACTAGTGAGAAGCAAATTTTTGGTAACCAATATGTTAAGACTTATGGAAGTGGCTTGTATGGTACACAATTGGATAGTTTTGTAACACTTTACAGTGGATTATTTAGTGTGGTTTTAAGAGAAAGGAATTGTGAAGGTCCTATTTATGGGAAGGCTAGAGTTATATTTTTGAGATGAGACCGTAGTCGTGGTAGTGTGTTATGCTGCAAGTAATATTGACTAAGGTAAGTACTTTTGGATATTAAGGACAAAGAAATAGTTGGGCTAGGTTGGCTCAAGAGATTGCAGGATTTGATGCTTTCGAAATTGTTATGGGCATATCGAGGTGTTGCAATGGGAGGTTCGATGGTTAAAGGGTTGTTATTGAGGCTACATGTTTTTGCGTCGAAAAAGTTTGGGGTATATCAGATTTGCGTATCGGGTAAGGTTTGAGAAACTCGAATGTTGCATTCATAAGGTAGAGTTCTTCGGCACTCAGTAGACATGTCAAGACCAAATTTACTAAGTCGCGTGGCACCTACCATTTCCCACCTCGGCAGGCTAACCCTTATCTGATCGTTACTCCATATAATAAGGAATAAAGAAAAAGTGGAATCATAAGTCTTAATCATACTGATATAAGTAAAGTGGGGAAACCATAAATACAACCCCCAGATCTGGTCTGAATAATACAAGAGCACTAAATGATATGTCTCGAATAGACAAGTCTCAAAATAACAAATCTGTCTCTGAATAGGAAATAAAGATAGTAAAATAGAAGAGTCTTCGGGTAGTGGCCATTAGATGCTCACCCTAGAATACTCGCAAGTCTTCCTTGGAAATCAGACTCAGGAAGTGGAAATAGAACCTGTCTCAAACTCTACACCCCGAAAAGGAGTGTAGCAAGGTAGCATCAGTACAAACGACACGTACTGAGTAGGCATCATAGGTCGACAATAGTTAGTTAACATACATAAAGAAAGAGACTGAAGAATAGACATGCTCACAATCAGGTATACACATCACACAATCCAAGAATAACAACTCAAGTACATATGGATCAATAACCGAATCATAGCCTATGGTGAAGCACCTAAACAGAAGTCTTGCCAAGTTTCCCATGATTCCTCAGAATAACTATAAACGCTATTACAACCAACGATAATAATCCGTAACCTCAAATCTCAAGCTAGGAGAAAGTCTCTACTCCTCGAATCCATTAATTTCCAATTATATATTAATCAGGCAAGCGACGATATCAAATTAGTAACCAACCTGGAAGTCAATGTTCACAAGCACCGCACAATACGATAAATAACAACTACAAGAAATTAGATGTATGAGTTAATGGAATATGAATCCAATGCATTGAAATGATACACACATGCTTCAGGCGGATGATAGATATGCCTCGAAATTCATGACCCATGGCGGACCCACAAAGTCTATGTACCTGCTACGGCGCACAGCCCGATCAATATATATATATATAGCAGAATGTGCATCCCGGTCCAAAACAGGTTTAATATATGTTGCGACGCGTAACCCCATCCAAATGCATGAGTATAAATGCATGAATGATATCAATGCCAATGAGAATCTATCAATATCAATGGTGCCACACATGGACACATATCACGAGAATCTGTCAATATCAATTGTGCCACACATGGACACATATCACAATATCACGAATAGATCACTTACTTCCTCTTTACAAAACAATGCCCAATAATTACAATCACAAATCAATACCAAGCCCAGCTCATATTAGAGTATCATGGAAGACGAGAATCAGTACAACGCATAATATCAATGAATAATGATAGCTTATCAAATCAATCATGCCACACATAGACACATATCTTAATCACAATATTAATATCTTAACTTTATTTTCTTTTCCAGCAACCTCAACAATGATAAATATGCTCTCCAAATCATAAGCAATCACTAAGAATTAACTCAATAATCAATCGCGTGGCGACAAGCCAATAACTCACCATAAGGCAATAAGACATAGTACACAATAAGGCAACAGCCATAGTTAACAACAATACCAACCTAATTATTCCAACCCAAACTTCGTTCCCAAAGGTTTACATGCTTTCTCCAACAATTTCTAACTCTACATATGATTCGCTAACCGAAGTCTAACTACAAAGGTAAGCTATAACCTACCTGGAATGCCGAACAGGAGCCACGAACCGTCAAACCTTATCCTTGCCCTTTCTTTGCACCTCCAAATACTCAAAGTCTATTCATATTCTATATTAGAAATCATGAAGAACAACACCCATATTGCTAAACTTCTAGTTTGGTCAAATTTTACCCAAGGAATTGGGGAAATAGGCCCATAAGGGTAAAAGGGAAATTGAAGGATGGAATATACAATTCAAGCTCTAGGTGCTGAAACACACTAATCAATCGCTAAATCAATACACAATGGGGCCTATTTTAAATTTAAAGTGAAATTCGCAAATTTAGGTATAAACCCTAGCTCTTTAATCCTCATATTAATCACTAATAATGGAAGAACTAGGCTTAACAAGAATGAATTCATCACTTTCTATGTTTATTCTAGTCAATTTCATCATCAATTGCTATTTAGAAAGTCTAGAACCCATTTCAAGAATTTATCATGAAAACCCATTTTCCAAATTCCAATTTCTCAATATTAATGGAGGACTCAAGCTTATTGATTACTATTCCATCAATTCCATACTTAGAGAAAACTAAACCCACCACCAAATCACAATTTAGTTGGCTAAAACTCAATTAGTGAAGAAACCATCAATACTCACTTTGTTTCTTAGCTTCTAATGATTTGTAACATGAATTAAAGCTTATAAAAGATAAAGGATGAAGTCTAAGGTTAAGAGACTTACCCACAAGAAGAATTTAGCCAAAAGTCACCTCAAATCGCGTCAAAAGTTGCTTAGAATGAATAATTTAAGTGGTGGAATGGAAAGGGTTTTAACTTAGAAATAAATAGAGGAATCGACGTCATCACCCGCTGTAGCGGTTCCTTAACTGCTACCACGCCTTCACCACAGCGGTATCTAGTCCGCTCTGGTGACTGGTCTTCCACCATAGTGGAACCGGCACCGCGAGCCTGGTACCACTACAACGGACACCAGACATCAGAAACTACTGGTTGTTCGTAATTTCAACCACTGAAATCAGATAATCACCCGAGGCCGTACATATGGAAAACAAATATGCACACATACATAAAAATGCGACACGAACTCACCCGCAGCCTCAGAATTCCCAATAGAGGTCTACTTGACCGAGTCAACCCCCAATGGCCTAAGACCAACTTTCCAACCAATAACTCAAAACGCTCCTGAGTGTCTTGGGAATCGAACTGAATATCCTGCCAAGTCACAAATGACCATCCAGACCTCTCAGAATCGATGGAGTTCCGAAAAAGGTCCGTTTATCCAAAAGTCAAATGTAGGTCAAACATTTTTCACTTAAAAGCTCAAATTTTCAAAAGTCACACTAAAACTCACCCGATTATCTCGGGAACCGTACCACCCATCCTAGCGAGTCAAAATTAAACTCATAGGACTCAGAGAAAAGTCAACGGGTGTAAATGAGTCAAAAATACTATAACGATAAAATGAGTCTTTACATCAGATACCATTTAAATAATTGTTTGTCCTCGAATGAAGAAATAGAGTATGAAAGTGGACAGTAACCAGGGAATCATTACCATAACAATATGGAAGCCTCCATGGTACGAGGTACACCTCAATCACCATCCTCTCACCTTATCAGTCAAACTTCCTCTAACTTAGCTAAAAGGCCCAATTCCCATACTCGAGTTCCTCTCACAACTGCTCCCGAAATAAAAGAGCTGCTTTCATCAGAACTGTCACTACCCAATTTTAATAAGTCATGCGGGCATCTACCTTTCCTACCTCGGTAGGCAAATCCTTAACCCAACATTCAATAAATAGTAGAAATAGCGGAAGAAAGTAAAATAATTTAAGTCTCACAAATATAATATAAATACGTACGGAAGAAAATTAAATCCACCCCAGTATCTAGTCTGGTCATACAAGAGCATCTAAGTCAAACACTACAAGTATGAATAGTGATAATAATAGATAAACAATCTCAAATCATGTCTCGGACTAAGAATTAAGACATAAGTAATAGAAGAGTCTTCGGGCAGAGAACATCCTCATGCTCACCCTGAAAAGACTCAGCAGCAACCTCGATAATCAGCCACGAGGGGAAGAAGTAGATCCAACTTGGTCCTCTGCATTCATAAAAGAATGCAGCAAGTGCAGGTCAGTACAACAACAAGTACTGGTAGGTATCATAGGCCGACTAAGACTAGCTAATGTATATAAAGACAACAAAGCAAGAGAAACGCGTAAAACAACAACGTACAAGTCAACATGAATCAATAATCATGGTACAAGTCATCATCTATGTTATAGCATCCAAACCCAACTGTGCCAAGTCTCAGGGTAACAAATGCAACCAGTATTTTACAATCATAGCATAACAAGTCATAAAATGTTATAGCATCTAAGCCCAACTATGCCAAGTCTCAGTATAACATTCCGAACTAGTATTTCATAATCATAGCACAACAATATCACAAAAAACCAAGGGGTACAATGTAATGCAATAATGTATGAATGATGAATGCAATGCATATGCACCGTACACATGCTCCGACCGATGGAACATCACATCTCGACAAAGACAACCCATGGGGGACCCTCAAAGTCCATGTACCAGTCACTCCGCACACAGCCCAGAGATAACTCCATTCCACCTATACGCCTCGTACCAGTCATTCCGTATACAGCCTAAAGATGACTCGATATATAATGTGTTTCAATGAATCTGTATTTCCTTCTCACTTTCCATCCTCAGTACCATAACAATGCAATATCAATGTATTATGGAAGTGAGTATGAATATGATGCAATTTAATATCAACAACCAATTCAATCCCAAATAGTACCACACATGGCACACAAATAGTATCAATAAATCAAGCTACACAATAAGCCATAATGAAATCACAATTCTCATCTCAATATCAAATCAAAGTAAAGTACCGTAATATCATAATCATAATATATCACTAATCATCAATACCCAATGTCTCAACATGGCAATGAGCAAATAAATAAATATATCAAGATAAGTCAACAATACAATGAGGTGGCTAGCCCCCAAATCATTCAACAAGGCCCAACCTAAGGCAATATCCATCCCAACTCCATACCCGAAGGTTTACATGCATTCTTCGACAATATCATCTAAACATACACTTTGCTAATTGAAGTCTCACCATAAGGTAAACCGTAACATACTTGGACGGCCGAACAGCAAACTCGAAGTGTCAATTGTGCGCCTCAAAGTAATAAAAGTCTAGCCATATCCAAATATGGAATTAGAATCAAGAAGAAGGCACCCAAATAACCAAACTCCTATTTAACCCCCAAATCTTGACCCAAGGAATGGGATTTATGAACTAACAAGATGAAATTAGGAATTTATAAGTCTTAACATGAAATTAGCATTCTCGGTGATCAATTCCCATCAACAATTAACTAATTTAACTCATAGATTATGAGAAATTCAGATTTTAGAAGAAACCCCCAAATTTGAGTATGAATCCTAATCTTAAATCCACAAATTTATCACTTACAATGGAAGATATAAGCTTATCAACAATGATTTCATCCAATCCTATGGTTACATTAGCCAACTTCATCATCAATTTGTACTTAGGAATTCTAGAACCCATTTTAAGAAATTATCATAAAACTCATCTTCCCTCTTTAATTAAACAAGTAATGGGTGATTCAAGTCTATTAATCATTATCTCAACAACTTCCATGCTTAAAAAGCTAAACCCACGGATTCTCACTTTAAAAGACCGAAACCCATTTAGAGAAGAAACCATAAAAACCCCATTTTATCCTTCAAGTTCTAAAGATTTCCTACCATGGATTCTTACTTAGGGAAGGTAAATGAAAGAGATTAAGATTAGAGAACTTAACCTCATGAGAAATCTGACCAAACCCTCCTCAAATCGCCTCCAAGATGCTAAGGAAATGTAATTTAGGAATGGGAGGAAAAAGAGTTTTCATAAGGCATTTAAATAAAAATCTGGTCCGCCGGCTGCTTCCGCGGTCAAGCCACCGATTTAACAGTCAGGCCACTATTTTCGTGCACTGCTTCCGAGCCAAAGCGGTCACTAGACACCAAAAAATTCTGGTGTCTTCCAAACTTGAAATCAATCCCCGAAACCTCCCGGACCCAAATCAAATATGAAGATATACCTAAAAATGCGCTATGAGGCACTCGTGGCCTCGAAATTCTCAACGAAGGTCTTGTTGACCAAGTCAACTCACAAAATCCGAAGTTCAAATTCCCAACCCAAGTCCCAAAAGGCACCCGAGCACATTTGTTACACCTCTCATCTTCATAGTAGGAGAACTTATGGTTTTCTAGTCGGGTATGCCTTTGGGATAGAGACCCGTGCCCTAGTTTTAGAGATAAAAATTGTCTTACCCTGTGTACAAAGGTACCAGTAGGTATTCCTAGTAATTTATAGGATTAAAAGTTGAACAAATCGAATCGACGCAACCTGAACTGATTCAGGAAAATCTGCAGACACCAGTCATTATCGACGGGCCGTCGACACGTCAACGAACCATCATTGTGTGGCGTCATTGTGTTTCTATAGCCTTGAATCTATAGGGGATGGATGACAGAGCAAGTCGATGGACCGTCGACACGTCGACGGACCGTCGACACGTCGACGGGTCGTCGACCCACTCGTCGAACCGCACCACTGGAACTTTTTGGTTCTAAGTATAAATATATGATCCCACGACTTTATTCCCATTTCTCTCTTTCATGTCAGAGAAAACCCTAGTATATTTACTCCCAATGTTTTCTATCATAATAATGGATATTTGGTAAGAGCCGAACCCCATAAGACCTGAGCTTGTGAAGAATCTTAGACCCCCCAAGGTATGTAAATGATTTCTACCTTTGTACTTAAGTTAATTACTAAGAGTGTTAGCAGTTTTAAGTAAAGAGAAGGTAGCTATGAAAGTTGTAAGTGGTTGAAGGGTAAAAATAGTGATTATGGGGTTGTTTTAAGAAGATGATTGGGAGTGGATTTGAGTGTATTTTTATATGTAAGTGTTGTCATGGTTGTTATGGATATTGAGGTTGATGTTGTATTGAATGGGAAGTTGAAAAGTTGTTGAGCTTACAAGGGAAATGTTGTCCGCAATGCGTTAAGCTCTTTTATATTTGAAAATGGTTACTAAACGAGGTAAATAGTCTAATTGAGGCCTACGTTATCTTGATTGTAGACTTACAAGTTCGAGGAGTAGAAGTTGGACGATTGGATATACTTCAAGGTATGTTAAGGGTATCCTTTCTTTCTTTTGGCATGATCTTATGATATGAATCTACAAGTGAGTAAACGAGCTTCCATATTACTCTAGTCTTAGAAGCACTAGGAGTACTTCAGTTTTTGATGTTCCTATCCCCCGTATGATTGTCCCTTCTGTTCATGGGTCTTGAGATTTCTTATGATGATGATGTTAGCTCAAAGGTTGTCCATCGGAGGTAATATGGCTCTATGTCACTCCGTGCATTCTATGTACACATTTCAGTTATGCATTGCATTCATATACACATGCATATTGACCCATGACTAGAAGGCGTTATATATGAGTGTATATATATATATATATATATATATATATATATATATATATATATATATATATATATATATATATATATATATATGGTATGGGGTAAAGGGATAAGCGTTATATACGCGGTACCGCCTGATTAGCTGGTGCACGTTGATGATGATATATGGATCGGGCCGTAATCCCTTGGCATTACTATATGATATTTGAATCAGGCCGTACGTCCCTTGGCACTATTATATGGGATATGGATTGGGCCGAACGTTCCCGCACTATGACCTATATATATACATGAGTACGATTATCATCGAGTGCGTATATTATGCGCCCACGTAGGCATTGTCGATTATACGTATTTACGCATACGTACATATACTAGTTCATAAAAATACATACGTATAGTCATTTCAGCCATTTACGAGTTCAGATTTTATTCATGATTCTTGTATATATATATGTTGATCTTATGCCTTACATACTCAGTATATTATCCGTACTTACTCCCCATTGCTTGGGGGCCTGCATTCATGCCCGCAGGTTCAGGTGACCCAGCTTGGTAGGAATTCTATATCCAACAAGGTCGGCGCTCCATTTGATCCGGAGTCGCGCCGCTTTATGCCACCCCTTTTTAGATGTATATGCATATAGGTAAGACGGGGCCCTGTTCCGTCCTTTCTACAACTTTATTTCAGCAGAGGTCTGTAGACAGTTGTATGTATATGTCAGATGATGTAGCCTTGTCGGCTTCCATTCTTTTGTTTATAGTATATATAGCAGCCTAGCTGGCTTGCACTGTTCCTTCAGCATGTATATGTATATACAGATTGTACAGAGTCTATGATGTCACCCCTATTTATGAGATCAGTTTAAGTCACTTATGGGCCCTTGATGTTCACATATATGTATAGGGGTGTTTGATCACTAGCGGTCAGACACTCGTCATGACTCATCAGTTTGGGTCATGACAGAAGTGGTATCAGAGCAGTTCCATCCCAGGGTTGTCTACAAACCGTTCTAGTAGAGTCTTGTTTATGGGTGTGTTGTGCACCACACTTATAAACAGGGGGCAACAAGACATTTAGGATGATATCATTCTTTTCACTCTTAGATCGTGCGATAGAGCCGTGTGTTAAGCGTTCACTTTTTGATAAATTGTTCTGATTTCAGTGACGCCCCGCAAGAAAGCTACAGCTGCCCAGAAGGGCAAGAGAGTGGTAGGTGAGACCACTAGTCGTACTAGACAGGCTACTAAGGCTCAGGATGAGATTCAGAGTGAGAGCCCGTCTGAGACATCGTATACCCCGCCTCCAAAGACTGCCTCGTTGCCTCCTGGGGCCTCACGGATGCACCGGCCAGTGACGCGTGATGTCAGTATGGTTATTGACTAGATTGGTAGCCGCCCAGGCTCAGCTGCAGGTAGCTGGTGTTGATCAGGCAGACTGGGCTGGTAGTTCGAGAGTTAAATCTTTTCTCGGGTTAGATCCTCTAGAGTTTTTTGTGATAAAACAAAATATGGACCCCTGTGATTTATCGATAGTATGCGAGCAGGACCTTGAGGGTTATGCACGCGGATGAGGTCGAGTCTGTAGAGTTGGCTTCATATAGGCTTCGTGATATTGCAGTATAGTGGTATCAGACTTGGAAGCTATCTAGGGGAGAGAATGCCCCTCCAGCTGTTTGGCGAGAGTTTTCAGATGTTTTTATTCACCATTATTTACCTCCAGAAGTCCGATGTGCCCAAGCAAACAGGTTTTTGCATATTGAGCAGGGCATTATGGTTGTCCAGGAGTATTGTGTGTATTTTGATTCTACGGCTAGATATGCCCCAGCCATGATGGCTGAGATGGAGGACAGAGTTCATCGTTTTGTGACTGGTCTAGGGTCGTATTTGATAGATGCTTGCACGACTGCTGTATTACAGCCAAGCATGGATATCTCCTGTATACAGGCATGTGCACAGAATCTGGAAGATCGTAAGCATCAGAGCAAGACAGAGCGTGATCGTGACTGGGACCATAGTAAGAGGGATAGATCTTTAGATATCAGGGATGAGTCCAGGGGAGGACAGAGGCAGTAGTATTCCCGATATTCATTCCATTCGGTACGGAGTACACCTCTGGTATATTCAGGTTCGAGCTTTGATCGGTTTTCTTATTTCGGAGCGGCTTTTAGAGTTTTAGAAACATCGGGCTCTTTAGCATGCACGGTAGTCGGGCGTAGAGACCCCCTTTGCCGCGGTGTGTCCAAAGGCGGCAAGTTACATGCCGGTCAGTGTCGACTGGGCTCAGATGTTTGTTATGCTTGTGGCTAGCCAAGTCGTAGGATACGACAAAGATCCGTGTGAGAGAGAGAGAGTGGGGGTATGGTTCAGCCTACAGGGTCTATGGCTAGTTCTTTGCGCAAGATGCCCCGCTCGTGGCAAGCTTTCCAGACACCAGCAGGACGAAGTAGAGGGAGGAGTGGAGCATCCAGCTCGAGCGATCTGCAACACCGTGTATATGCACTAGCCGGTAGGCAGGACCGTGAGTCGTCCCCTGATATCGTCACAGGTATATTATCGCCCTCCTATAATGTGTGGCGTACCGATTGACCTGTGTTCCACTTTATCATATGTTACTTTATTTGCCGCCGACAAGTTTGGGATAGAGCCTGAATTGATTAAACCGTTTGAGGTGTCGACACCAGTTGGTGATCCAGTCATAGCTAGATGGATATATCGAGGTTGTGTAGTGATAGTTTGTAATCACCGTATCTTAGCAGATTTGATTGTGTTAGACATGATTGATTTTGATGTGATCATGGGTATGGATTGGTTGGCATCCTGTTACGCTAATGTTGATTGCAGAACGAAGATAGTTTAATTCCATTTTCCTGATGAGCCAGTTCTTGAGTGGAAGGGTAATGCCGTTTTGCCGAAGGGTAGGTTTATTTCCTATCTTAAGGCAAGGAAGATGATCAAAAAGGGGTATATTTTTCACCTAGTTCGAGCTCAAGATGTGCAAGCAGAGTCACCGACTCTTCAGTCTGTCCCCGTGGTTAATGAGTTCCCAGAAGTGTTTCCAGATGAGCTTCCAGTCATTCCACCGGAGAGAGATTGATTTTACTATTGATCTATTGCCAGATACTCAACCAATATCTATTCTTCCTTATAGAATGGCACCTTCGGAGTTGAAAGAATTGAAGGAGAAATTGCGGGATTTACTCGAGAAAGGCTTCAGTAGGCTAGCACATCACCGTGGGGAGCACCGGTATTATTTGTAAGGAAGAAAGATGGCTCTTTGCAAATGTGTATTGATTATAGGCAATTGAATAAAGTGACTATAAAGAATAAGCATCCGCTTCCGTGGATTGATGATTTATTTGATCAGTTGCAAGGCGCCAAATATTTCTCGAAGATAGACCTGAGATCGGGGTACCACCAGGTTAGGGTGAACACAGTCCATTAAGTTCTAATTAAATAATACTGACCCGAAATGAATGCACATCCCTTGAATACCTTCAATAGCCACTTGAACTGACTCCAAATTTCTATAACCAATCATGGTCTCACCACGCATCTTTGGCGGCCAATTCTAATCTATTCCTCATGCATAATCGATCATGTCTATCACTCTTGACTCCAAAAGCTAAGTCCTATCTAAGTTGTCAACTGAGTACCGAAGAACTCTACCTTATAGTGCAAACTTTGAGTTTCTCAACCCTTACCCGATACGCAAATCGATACACCTCAAAATTTTTGACGCAAAAACCTGTAGCCTCAATAATAACCCTTTAACCATCGAACCTCCCATTATAATACCTCGATATGCCCATAACATTTTTGAAAGCATCAAATCTGGCAACCTCTTGTTCCAACCTAGCACAACTATTTTCGAGTCCTTAATATCCAAAACTATTCACCCAAGATATCCAGTCAATATTACCGTAACATAAAAAGCTGACCACGAATACGGTCCCATCTCGAGAATATAACTCTAGCCCTCACATAATAGGAATTTTCATAAAATCCTTTCTCTTAAAACCACACTAACTCATCCACTGTAGAGTGTTATGAAACTCTTCAACAAAGGTACCACACAAGCCACTTCCTATAAACCTTAACACGTCGGTTACTTGAAATTTTTGTCACTAGTCGCTGATCATTAAACTTCCTGAAATTTAATCATATCACTTAATCCATTATATCACTTAGTCCTTTTCTTTAAGAATACTCATGGTCACACTTCATCTGAAATATGCAAAGCATCTCCACAACCAATACTGACCCAAGTAATCCTGAAGATGTACTTTGTTCTTACTGATTTTCGATCAACTATACCTTTCCTTGACTCTTCAATTCCTCAATTTCAATCGGACCACAATCATCATCACCGTTTAATCATTTCTCGAACCCACACAGCAGAACACCGCATAATTATAAGCCTTGCAAACTAGCTGAGCCAATCCTGGAGATAGTAGTGTACCACACTCTATCCACTGGAGTTCCCTTAACTCACTCAACTCTAAAACTGAATACTCTCTAAATCTAGCGTAGCACATCCACAGTCCTACTAATGTCCCCACGTATCTCTGCTAATGTGGCTTTGCTCAAATTTCCTTATCTCAAATTCTGAAATATTCTTCACAACTAAAATTTATTCAAATTTCAATATTGATTTTACCCTTCGAGCGACCCAATTGCCGAACCAGGACACCTCTAACTATTCGCGCGATTATCCTTTTCATTTGATCAACTCAACCAAGTAGTACACCAGTAGTAGCAGGAACCAGTCGAAACTTACACAACAGGTACAAGGCTTCCAACCCTAATCTAATATTAGATGCAACACCCGATAGCTGCTTGAGTACTAAAACTTCGCACTCGTCCAACACTAGAGTCATTCTTAAAAGTCAACCATTGGACCACGACATAACCAAACATACCAACTCAATACTGACCCTTATGTCTATTTTATCAAGTATGACCGCAACATAACTCTCAAATCAACTACCTCTTAATTCCACAATATCCATACCATTTTTGTAACATAAAGACCCGGTGAACACACCCATACTGAAATACCAGGACCACAACTCCCAAATATCTTAAGTCTTCACTCGTCACAAGTAACCTTGCCTTCTGATCTAGAACCGATAACCACTACCCTGGAAGAACCCACGAACTACTACCATATAGTCACGTCGAAGCCTAACTCAATTTTTCAAGGCCGAATACGGAATCCACCAAAGATACAAATTGAAACCTTATCCTAATGAGCACGTCAGATACCAACTGTTCCTTTCCTAATAGCGGAGAGTGATCTATCCCAATTCTCTTCCTTATTTCTCCGTCGCATAACATAAGGTACTCTTGCCAATAAACCATAAGAAATCTTAATTCGCTACTCGTTTTTCCACAAAAGTCGTCCTTTATGTCCTTATCCTCAACTTCTCTTCTTTATTACACGCGGTCACTATACTATACCAAATCCGATGATCCTTCTATGAACTTACACTCATCTCAACATATTGACATCTAGTACCCTATCACTGATGAATTATTAACCTACTATTGGTCCACCCCGTGCCACGCAAACTATCATAATTCCCTGATGAAGTTAAAAATTTTCCCACAACCAATCATATCATCGAACAAATCACTATTGTTAAGCCATAAATGCACTTTTCCCACCTCTAAGCAACTCAACACTGAAAACATGAATATTATTTAACTCTTTGCACCATCTTTCCCAAGAAACCCCTGAAATAGACGAGTATTAACCATAATCCCGCACAACTGAAACCTCAAGCTATATCTAGAAACTGAGCTTGGTCACGCGTCCAAATCAGGATGACACATCTCGTACCATACCAAGCCACGTCATAACGAAACCGCCCGCATAAGAATTTAAGAACGAGTTTTCACCCTCCATGGGTGATTAAGATAAAGACATTCATATACAAATTGAAATCGACTAGATATGTATATGAAATCGACTAGATACCAATTTGAATGGAGGACTATGGAGAAAAGAAAGAATTGGAAGTATAAAAGAATGAATGATATCAATATCAATGAGAATCTTTCAATATCAATGGTGCCGCACATGGACACATATCACGAGAATCTGTCAATAGTAATTGTGCCACACATGGACACATATCAAAATATCAGGAATAAATTACTTACTTCCTCTTTACAAAACAATGTCCAATAATTACAATCACACAACAATACCAAGCCAAGCTCATATCAGAGTATCATGGAAGATGAGAATGAGTACAATGCATAATATCAATGAATAATGATAACTTATCAAATCAATCGTGCCACACATGGCTACATATGTCAATCACAATATCAATATCTTAACTTTATTTTCTCTTCTAACAACCATAACAATGATAAATGTGCTCTCCAAATCATAAGAAATCACTAAGAATCAACTCAATCATCAATCACGTGGCGACCAGCCAACAACTCACCATAAGGCAAAAGCCATAGTAAACAATAAGACGACAACCATAGTCAACATCAATACCAACCTAAGTATTCCAATCCAAACTTTGTACTCAAAGGTTTACATGCTTTCTCTAATAATCGCTAACTCTACATATGATTTGCTAACCGAAGTCTAACTAAAAAGGTAAGCCATAACCTACCTGGAATGTCGAACAGGAGCCAGGAACCGTCAAATCTTAGACTTGCCTTTTCTTTGCGCCTCCAAATACTCAAAGTCTATATTAGAAATCATGAAGAATAACACCCATATTGCTAAACTTCTAGTTAGGTCAAATTCTACCTAAGGAATTGGGGAAATGGGCCACAAGGATAAAATGGGAAATTAAACAATGGAATATAGAATTCAAGCTCTAGGTGATCAAACCCACTAATCAATTGCTAAATCAACTCACAATTGGGCCTAATTTGGATTTAAAGTGAAACCCCCAAATTTGGGCATAAACCCTAGCTCTTTAATCCTCAAATTATTACTAATAATGGAGGAACTAGGCTTAAACACAATGAATTCATCACTTTCTATGTTTATTCTATTTAGAACGTCTAGAATGCATTTCAAGAATTTATCATGAAAAACCATTTTTCAAATTCTAATTTCTCACTAATAATGGAGGATTCAAGCTTAAATATTACTATTCCATCAATTCTATACATAGAGAAACTAAACCCACCAACAAATCATGATTTAATAGGCTAAAACTCAATTAGTGAAGAAACCATCAAGTCTCACTTTGTTTCTTAGCTTCTAATGATTTCTAACATGGATTAAAGCTTATGAAAGATGAACAATGAAGTTTAAGGTTAAGAGACTTACCCACAAGAAGAATTTAGCCAAAAGTCACCTCAAAGTGCCTCAAAAGTTTTTGAATGAATAATTGAAGTGGTGGAAAGGAAAGGGCTCTAACTTAGAAATAAATAGAGGAATCTACCTCATCACCCACTGCAGCAGCCACGTGTTTGCCACTGCAGGCCCACTGCAGTTGTTCCTGGACCGCTACCGTACCTTCGCCATAGAGGTATCCAGTCCGCTGTGGCGGTGTTACATCTCGGAGATTTAGGATTGTTACATTGTGAGTAGACTAACATGAGCTTAAGGTGAATATGAAGTCCTTATGAGATTAAGGAGAGTATTTGATAAATTTAAGCGTGTACCATAAGATTTCAAAGTCATGTAAATTGGTGAAACTAATTTCTTCGAGGGAAGTGGAATGTAAGTCATGTTTGGGAAGGTTTCACAATAATTGAGCTATAATTTGTTTACTAATGTCTTGAGGTGGAGTTATAGGGCCCCTTAGATGGTTAATGAAGTGTTATACAAGTACCAATAAGGTTCCATAAGGATCTGAGGTTGACCGAATCGATAGGAGCAAGTTTCGCGAAAAGATAGATTGTACGGTCATTTATACAGACCGTATAATTTATTCGGACTGTATAATGGTTGGTAGAACCATTCCAGAGGAGGGTGAACCCCTGGTGGGATTATATGGTCCATATAATCGGGGCGGGCCAGTTTTTATTTTTTTTTCATTTTCCCACTTTCCCCAAAATCTTAAAAGCTCTAGAGCCTTCCCCCAAGTATATTCCACACAAACCCAAGAGAATTCAAAGATTACATTGCAAGAATCAAGATATTCAAGTGCTGGGAAACTCACTAGGGTTGTAGGATTCAAGAATTCCTTGGGTGTTGAAGTTAGGGTTTCATTCAAGTTTGTAACTTGATCCAAAGCTCATTCTTATGAGATAAAAGGTTAGTTTTCATGTCTATTTCATGTTTTCAAACATGCTTGGTTGTTGAATAACTTAGGTGAGGGAAGAAAGTAGAAGATGAAGCTCAAATATAGAATTAATGATAATTTTGAGTAGTAAATTAACTTGAGTTGTGATTCTTAGTATGCTATGAGTATAAACTTGCTGTGGGTAGTACAATGATGTGGAGGAAGTATTGTATGTAAGTGAATATGGTGTTGTGTTATAGCTATTGTTATGAATGACTTTGAAAGGGAGTTTTGAGGATTGGGTGGTACTTAACTTGAATGAAGCCTCTTGATTATGGTATTATTGATAATGTCATTGTTTTTTAGGAGTTTTTTTGGAAATTGGTAGAAGTAGATGACATAGGGGAAATGCTACCCAATTTTCGTTTGCTCATGAATTATTCTAGTTTGAACTTAAGAGTGTCATTACGACTTAACCTTGGTATGAATCCCTTTAAATATAGATTTCTCAAGCTTTGGAGGTAAACGTTAAGTAATTAAGAAGATGTAAAGGTATGTAAGGCTAACCTTTCTTCTTAAGGTATGATCCCATTTGTCGTATACCTTCATGCGAAATCTATAATGTCTTTCATGATGATTTTATTCCTAGAATCACAAAAGCTCATAGTTCTTAGTATCCTCATGATACCATTGGTCTCATTCCACCATAATTGACCATCTAAAGAAAAATATATTGATGATGAGGTTGATGCTACGTAGATACTCTTAGGTGTATACGTATATACATAGATATGGCTAGTATGTAACACCGAGCTTATGTGCTCGAGCATGACATCTATTGCGCGCACACCGTTGCAGTTGGGTACGAATAACACTGAGCCTTATTATGGCCAAGTCAAACCGACGTTGTTAT
>NC_081345.1:58663289-58673438 GCF_029784015.1 Lycium ferocissimum | reverse complement strand
TTCGAAATACATAACACACGGTTAAAAAACAAGAAGTTCTTATATCATAGCTCTATCGCACGATTCTTATGAAGAAAGAAGGTCGTTCATGTAGACATCAAAATTTTGTGGGACTCTACAAGTTGAGCCCAACATGTGCTAGGGTTTTTTTTGGGACTACTCTACCCTAAACCCTAGATTAAGCCTACATAAAGGACACATATTCACTTGAAAAGGCATCTTAGAGATCTCATAAACTCATGGGTATTCAAGAAGAGGTCAATATGTGGCCAGATATTTCTTGACAACTAAATACTTCAAGAAGATCCACAATATCCTTTCATGGAGATCAAATACATCCCAAGAAAGTTCACATATCCAAATCCAAATCATCCTACGTTCGAAAAATAAGCTACTAACGGCCCTCAAACTATGGAGAAATATTAGGAGAGAAGAATCAAGGGAGTAAACAGATTTTGTACCGTGCCAATATTCATCAATAAAATCTCTGTTTCTTCATATTTTGTTTGTGGTTGTAATTTATTTCCGCGCAATTAAAATTTGTTGCAAACAAATTGGCACGCCGAGTGGGACTAAGTCTGCCCTTCATCTCTTCTCTCAAATCAAATATGCAAAACCTTAAGGGTCAAATCTTAGCCGAAGTCTGTAAGATAAAGGAAGTGGCTGCTCTTCCTTTACACCAAGAAATTTCCTTATATCCTGAAGGAAAATTATTGTGTAATTAAAGGTTTTGAATGAACACCAACTTAGTGGTTGAAACTTCACTTTGTTGGAGCCAAAATCCAAGTGCAGTTATGGTCATGTTTGTTTGGTCACGTCAATTTGTCAAACACGAAATGGGGGCAATGTTTAGGGACAAATCTCTTGTTCTATCCAAGTGATATTTCATTGAAGTCACAAAACTCCAAAGATGAAAGCACTATTTATATGAATACTTCAAGTCTCGTCTTCGAGTTTTGACAAGCCTACACCCCGACAAACCTTGAAGTAGGGGGCATTTGTAGACATCGAAATTTTGTGGGACTCTGCAAGTTGAGCCCAATATGTGTTAGGGTTTTTTTTGGGACTACTCTACCCTAAACCCTAGATTAAGCCTACATAAAGGACACATATTCACTTGAAGAGGCATCTCAGAGATCTCATAAACTCATGGGTATTCAAGAAGAGGTCAATATGTGGCCAGATATTTCTTGACAACTAAATACTTCAAGAAGATCCATAATATCCTTTCATGGAGATCAAATACATCCCAAGAAAGTTCACATATCCAAATCCAAATCATCCTACGTTCGAAAAATAAGCTACTAACGACCCTCGAACTATGGAGAAATATTAGGAGAGAAGAATCAAGGGAGTAAACAGATTTTGTACCCACAATATTCATTAATAAATTCTCTGTTTCTTCATATTTTGTTTGTGGTTGTAATTTATTTTCGCATATCAAAATTTGGCAGCTAGCTATTGTCTGTTTCCAACATGGAATAATTTATCTGATTCTTCCGTGTCCGAAAGGAACTCAACTGGGAGTTGTTTGATTTCTACTTGGAATGATCGGGATCAAGTAAGAATATCCTACAATGCTGCACCGTGTGTCACTTCAAAGCAATTAATGAGGGAGAGAATTGGAGCTCACATGCAGCTTTGAATTCAATATATAAAAGGGGACATTTTAGTTAAATTTGTTTACTCATGATAGCCACACGCGAACTGCACATAACCAAGTTCTTCCTTGATTTGGTAATATTATTTTGAGTTACAAAATTGGAAGAGGCATGCGTGAATAGATAAATAAGACCTGTTTTACTTATACTTCAAGGCTTGTCTCTGAATTGACAAATCTATGCTCCCAGACAAATCTTGAAGTAGGGGGCATTTTGTGGACAATGATATTTTATTAAATTTAAATCCGCAAGAAATTCGGATTATATTCAAAATATATTAGTCCAAATAATTAAATTATGGGCTAATATAATTGGGTTAATTATTTAGGTCCAATAAATATGGATTTAATTAGAGGAGTTCAAATGCATTGGGCTAGCCCATTTAATTAGGCTAAAAATGATAAGCCCACTTTGTCAAGCTCAAGATATCATCTTACCCAAGAGGCCCAAATTGGTGCCACATGTCAAATGACGTGGCACGCCAAGTCAAACGAAGGAGCCAATAGGATCATGCCATGTGTCAAAATGATGTAGCATGTCTAATCAAATCAAAGACCAATGAAGATGCATCACGTATACAAGTGACATGTTCCGGCCAATCAAATATCGACAGGTCAGCTTTAATCTGATTGGTCGAAAGAAGTCTGTCCATATCACAACTCCTCCATCCTACAACTATAAATAGGGGTCTCATAATTCATAAAAGGGACAGAAGTTCTAACAAGAAGCCAGGGAGAGCTCGAGGATCAAACGCCGCAGATTTCTCTACAAGCTAAAAGCGTTCAAGCATTCAAGTATTTCACTAGAAGTTATAGAGATTCAGACGAAGGTTCAAGATCAAGCTCAAAAGCCCTTGAATTCAAGTCCAAGTCAAAATTAAATCCATCAAGTTCAAGATCAAGCTCAAAAGCCCTTTAATATACTATAGAAAGGACGAATCAGAGGAATCATAGAGATTGTAACACTCATATTCTGAAATCAAATACAACGATTGTTGCGATATTTTCCTGTCTTGATTATTATTTTCTCGACGCGAATTTTATTGTCTACAAATTCTGGTGTCAGAAGTGGCATCTCAAAGATCTCATGAACTCATGGGTATTCAAGAAGAGGTCAATATGTGGCCAGATATTTCTTGACAACTAAATACTTCAAGAAGATCCACAATATCCTTTCATGGAGATCAAATACATCCCAAGAAAGTTCACATATCCAAATCCAAATCATCCTATATTCGAAAAATAAGCTACTAACGGCCCTCGAACTATGGAGAAATATTAGGAGAGAAGAATCAAGGGAGTAAACAGATTTTGTACCCACAATATTCATTAATAAATTCTCTGTTTCTTTATATTTTGTTTGTGGTTGTAATTTATTTTCGCATATCAAAATTTGTTGCAAACAGTTCATTCCTAAAATGCCCGCAGCTTCTTATTTATAAGTGTGGCACACAACACACCCATAACCAAGACTCTACTAGACACGGCTCGTCGACACACCCTAGGACGGAGAGCTACGATGCCGATACCACTTTTGTCACGACCCAACCGGAGTGGCGACAGAACCGGTGCTATCCCACCCGGGCACCTCTTAACATACTTTCACATCACATACGGGTGAGCCACATAGCTAAATCATGCTTTTCATTCATCATCATTCTAATCTCATTGGGCGACAATTTACTTATATCATCAATAAACATCTATGTCCATATAAATGTACATAGGCCGACAAGGCTAACAAACAATATCCCAAAATATAGGCCGACAAGGCCAAACACATCTACCCATATACACATGTCTACGAGCCTCTAAGAAGAGTATGTCATATCATATAGGCGGGACAGGACCCCGCCGGGCCCATAAGTATGCACACAAAAGAATCTATACCAAAGCGACTCCGAACGAAGTGGAGCTCCGCTATGTAGTCCCTGAGAAATATAGCTATGGATCAAGTCCGTCTCCCTGGCCACCTGCGGGCATGACGCAGCGTCCACAAACAAAAGGACGTCAGTACGAAGAATGTACTGAGTATGTAAAGCATGATCAACATCAATATGAAAGCATAATAGATAACATATGAAATAGCATAAGATGGGAGATAATAGTATCATTGTCATAGCACGTACTTGCCTTTCATAGGGACATTCTGTTTCTATTACGTGTCTGTGTACATACAACCATCTCCATATCCGTATGCGTATTCGTACTCATTTACCTTTCGTATCCATTTCCGTATTCGTATTCATATTTCCATTCATACTCATTTTCATATCATAAACATTGCATATACATAGCCCTTACTTGGCATTTACATATACTTAGCATATTCATACTCATATTGATGTCATATACATAGCATTTATATAGCATACCCGACCACGAAGGTTCGGTGTTTCATATACACAGCCCTACCAAGGCTCGATGTCATACATACACAGCTACCGAGGCTCAGTGTTATCCGTACTCAACTGCAGTGGTGCGCGCGCATCGTCATATATATATATATATATATTCACTATATTCTACCCGGCCACATACGCTCGGGGTTTTATATAGCCCTACATAGGCACGTATACATATAAGCATCTTTAGCATTATTACTATCGTCATTCATTACATCTATCCTTAAAGGATTACTCGTCTTATAAGAAACATTAGTACAATCATATCATATCGAGAATCGTAAGCTTAGTAGCTTTTAGAGATAAGATCATTGGAGAATAGATTTTTGGCCAAAGAACCATGCCTTATGAAAGAAGGTTTAGCCTTACATACCTCTTCGTTCAACTATTCTATCGCTTGCTCGTTCTCCTTCAATGCTCACGTTTCTACCTTCATTGGAGTTATACTAATATTAGAGAATTAATAGCTTAGCATACATAACTAAATCTAGAGAAAATTGGGCAACATCTCCTTTATATATACGACTTCCTCCATATCATATATCAACTCCCAAACATCAATAATAACATCCACGACATCATCACAATAGCCTCTATTCAACTACATTATCCTTACTCTTCAATTCACTTTGATTCATCCATATTCATGGTCATATCACACAATTACGTTCATTCATATACAATGTCCATTCCATGTTCTCAATATCATTTATAACATGATTATAATCATAATGTATCAAGAATCATAACTCATTCCAAACATTTATTCAAAAGTGTCACTATTCCCACATTCATGACCCATTTCTATATCCCTTTTGCAATCCAAGTGTTTCAACTTTCAAATACCTTAAACAACAAGGAAATGTCATAAAACTTACCTTAGATGGTGTAGGAATGAACCTTGGGTGCAAACACTTCTCTTGAGAAAAACCCTAGTTTTTCCTTCACTTGGATTTCTTGCTTTGGATGAACTTTAATGGATTTCTTATACTTGATTCACTTGGTTTGATGAAGTTGAACACTAATTTTTCTTGAAAACTTGTGGGAGAAATGTGAAGAGATGTTGTAGAGAGAAAGGGAGTGAAAGGTGAAATGAAATAAATGAAACTTGGATCCTTATCAAATAACACAATTCAGCCCGGACCAGAACATACGGACCAACATACGGTCCGTATATTTTTCATCAAGCGTATGTCAGACCGTATGTTTGGTCCGGTGAGGTGTGCCATCTTTGGGCTGAACCTACGGCTGGACATACGGTCCGTGAATTTTATATACGCCCGCATGTCTGGCCGTATAATGTCCAGCTTTCCGAGACTTGTTCTCGTCGACTCGTTTGATCTCCGATCCTTATGGAACCTTCTTAACACTTGTTTATCACTTCATTAACAATCTAAGGGATGTTATAACTCTTCTCCAAAACTTCATTACGTCATCATTAATTCGATACTCGTAAATCTTGCCTGAACACATGACATATACCTTACTTTCCTTAACAACTTTCGTCTCCTCCTTCAAATGTCTTTGAAATCTTAGTTAGGGTCATCAAATGTCATTATTTACTTGTTGAAATACCATACATTTCGTGTTGTTCGTTAGTCTATTCACTGTGCATCAACGGAAAATGTTCCGAGGTGTAACAACTGGATAGCATGGCTAGCCTTCACAAATACATAGCAATCCACTACATGGCAACATTAAAGGTTAGTTTTGCATAGTAATGTCTTCTTAGATAAACTAGAAAACTCAGGATACATATTAACTAAAAGATGAAAAGATCCAGATATGCAAGAGCGATGCATAGAAAAAGGATTTTATGAATGTTTTGACGGCAAAATACATCAAATGACCCCTGAACCATACTCGAAATGTCGAGTTCACACTCAAACTATACAGACGAACTATTACACACCTGAACATCTAAAAAGTGAATTTAATACCACCCTACAAGCTGACATGACACAAAATATAATAAATAATTAAAAAGTGGCGCGTTTTTTATTAAAATTTATTTGTTTATATTTTTTTTAATTAAAATAAATGTTTTTGTAGTCCCCCACCTCCCTCTATCCCTCCAAACCCGCCCACCCTCCCTTTCTTCTTCTTCATCCGTGCACCCTTCACCCCTGCTCTTTTTTTTTTTCTTTTTCATTCTCTCTCTCCTCCCTTCACGCCTGCTCTATCCCTCCACCACGCCGCCGCCTTGTCCCTCCTCTTCTCCTCCATCTTCACGCCACACCACCCCCACCCCACAAACCCCTCCCTTTCTTCTTCATTTTCCCCCTTCTCACTGGCCTCATCCCATTTCCGCCATTGTCGGAGCTCCTATGAGCTCATCTCCCTTTCTCATTCATCTGCACACCCTCACGCCTCCTCCATCTTCTTTCTCCTTCCTTTTCTTTTTCCATTCTCCTTTCTTTTTTTAAATTTTTTCAACTAGTCCTAGTAGCCTCATCACCCTTCCACAGTGATATACAAAAGAAAAAGCAAAAGGCTTTTTGATTTCTCATCAATTTTCAAACAAACAAAAAATGGGTGTTCCTTCGTGTTTGGTCGTTTATGTTCTTGTTGGAGTTTTTTTCATTTCAATGGATGGATAATGGTGACTTTGGTGGTGGAGGATATGGTGTTTCCGTTAGGATAAAAGAGATGGGGTGGGTGGGGTTGTTTAGTGATGAAGAAGATATAATTATTGGAGGATTTTAATGAATAATTAAGAATTCATTAGTGTAAAATATAATTAATAAAAGAAAAATCAATGAATAAAGAAAGGAAAATGAAAAGAATATAAAAATTAGAAGGTTTCTGACGTGGTGCTGACGTGGCGGGCGAGTGTGTAACACCTCCCCATGTGCAAGTGGTTATAGATATATCAGGGGTAAAATAATTCTTTTAAGTTGTTCGGGAGAGTAATAGGTCGTCTGTATAGTTTGAGTGTGATATCAACATTTTGGGTATAGTTTAGGAGTCATTTGATGTATTTTGCCTAGTTTTGATATGTTTCAGATATTAGAGTGGGCAAACTCGATACTTTGCCAACACTTGCAAGCCCAGCACGCAAACTTACAAAGTAGGATCAATCGTGCCATTTGACTAGCTGAACTCTACGAACTTTACATATTCTTTGAAGGAATGTGAGTTTATTATTTGATGTCCCTTCCTTTCTTCCTCTTAATTCTATGTTCATATTGATTTAGACACCTTGATGTTTGAATAAACATCTGTCAACTTGTTCATGTTTGATATACTACTGGAAACTAATTAATCAAACATAAAGCTGTTTCAAATTGATAGTCTAACACCATTCATGCTGATTTTTATCAGCTTTGATGATACCAATGTTGAAATGTTGCGTATGGAAACAAGAAAAAGTAATGCAGATGATACATTTAATTTTGATCCAAGCACCATTCAGTGGGAAAAATACTTCAAGGAAACTCATATTCCCGGATTAGTGAAATACATTTTCTAACAAAGCAGAATTATGCCAACAAAGGAAGCTGATTTGCTGCTCTGCTTACACTAGAAAGCCGTGTTGCTGCTTAAATTCTATTATATAGTTCTTTGAAAAACTACATCAGTTCAAGAAAATATTGGAAGCACTAAATCTAAATAAAGAGGGCTAGCTGATATGCTTCTGTGCTTAAATTCCATTATGCTGTTTTCAAATCAGTTCAAGAAAATATTGGTAGTATTATATGTAATTATATTGAAGGACTACTTTTGCTGTTTCACATATGATTGATAACTGAAGAAAATTTGTTCCAAAGATCTGATACTTATTATGCATGTATGATCCACTAAAATTCAACAGTTAAAGAGCATTTAGATTACACACAATTTAGCAAGTGTAACCCAAATTGAAGTAATAGATAATTACTGAAAGATCTATTAAGAAGGATGAACCCTGTTAGAGTGAGAAGAAATGACTTTACTTGCAGATTTCATAGGGGCACCAGCAAAGTTAACAACACCTTTTGGGTAAAGTAATGGGTAAACGCGATAACACTGTACCAATCGTATAAGATATACGAGGGTCTATATTCTTTTCGAAAGCAAAGTAACGGTTGAGTTGAATTTATCGTTTATGTATTCTTCTTGCTTCTCTTCATTCATGTACACTAAATTATTTCTTGTAAAAAAATTATTTAATTTTATCAAAAATAAAACACAGTAAGTTACTGAATAATTTATCTTTCAAACATTTAGATCTACAGCCCTTCTGTTTGCGTTGGGGGTGGGGGGGGGGGGGGGGGGGCGGGTGCTTGCGCTAAAGGAGCAAGGGGTCAGTGAAGAGGAAGCTATAGCTGCTGCTGATGTACTTATCTTGTCTTTCTAAATTCAAATTCGTTGATCTTATCTGGAAAGTTATTATCTACGATTGTAAAACAAATAGTCTGAGTGGCATGTTCACAAACATGGTTAGTTGCAAAAATGCCCGACTACAATGACATACAAAATATGAGACTGAACACCTTATTGGACACAGTAGAATAATTCTTTGAAGCTTTTTAGTTGTTAGAGAAATAAAAAGAAGCAAACGTTTCTGATATGATGCCCGAGACTTTTTCAAAGAGAGTTTCCGGTGTTTGTCTTACTTTTCTTTTTAGCCCATCTAAAAAAGAACGCTTCTTTCCCTTCTTGGCAACTCTTTAATTTCATCTTTCTACATAACATGTTTGAGATCACAAAATTAAAAGACATTTTGGTCGATTCTAAGTATGTTTAATTTAAGATCACAAAATTCAAAAGTATTTATTGAATATTTGCTTTAGAACTGCAAAAGTAATTATTAAGTTTTACCCAGTCAACTAGTTAGACATAGTATTTAGGAGTTGATTTCTATTTGAATTTTGAATAAATAATATTTCCTAGTCTTTAGGAATTTGTTATTTTCAGCATATTTTCTACTTATCATTAGGTCTTGAAGTTAGTATTTTCTATTATAAATTATAGTCTTAGATTGCAGTGAAAATATATGGAACTTTCAACTTCAATTCATATGCTCTCTTCTTTCTTGAACTCTGATGCATTCAACTCTAATTCTTAAATTTTTCTTCCTCTAGATTTTCCTGTTTTTTCTTCCAAAAACCAACAATTGGTATCTAAAGCCTTTTTTCTTAAGGGCTTGTGAGTAAAGAAATGGATTCCGAAAATAGTTTTTCATGAATGGTTCCTCCTGCTTTGATGGTGAAAATTTCCAATTATGGGCTGTTAGAATGGAAACTTACTTGGAGGCCCTTGATCTTTGGGAAGCTGTGGAAGAGGCCAAACAATCCCACCACGACCCAAATCAAGAGTCACAAGGAAAAGAAAACCAAGAAGTCCAAGGTGAAAACAACTTTGTTTGTTGCTGTTTCAACAACTATTTTTACGAGAATTATGTCTCTCACATCACCAAAAGAAATTTGGGATTATTTGAAGAAAGAATATCTTTGGAGATGAAAGAATACAGAATACGAGGGATGCAATTATTAAATTTGATAAGGGAGTTCGAGTTGCAGAGAATGAAAGAGTACGAGCCCCATCAAAGTACACGGACGATTGCTTGGCATTGTTAACAAGGTAAGATTTCTAGGCATTGAATTTAAAGATTCAAGAATTGTTGAAAAAATTCTGTAATAGTGTTCCGAAAAGACATGAAGCATGTATAACTACCATGGAAAACATACAAAGATACTGTCCAAGATCACCTTAGCGAAGTTGTTAAATTCTTTCCAGGCACGAACAAGAAGGCTTATAAGGCAAGATGGTATGGTTGGAAACCTTAGCCCGGCCAGCCACAAACTGTCCAGGGTAGAAATTTGAAAAATTATCCACCTTGTCGACTGCTTGTGGCAAAATGGGTCATCCACCATTCGGATGTTGGAAGAGGCCGGATGAAAAGTGCGAAACAAGTGCAATTAACTTGGTCATGAAACGTTGATTTGCAAAAAGATCTGGAAGCATGATGCAGAGGCACGTGTCGCCGATGAAGAAGAAGAAGACCATATTTTTGTTGCAACGTGTAAATCCAGTGAGGTTTCAACAAATTCTTGGTTGATTGATAGCAGTTGCACTAACCATCTGACTTATGACAAGAGT